>NC_090372.1:226436691-226608846 GCF_036365525.1 Heterodontus francisci | reverse complement strand
TGTTCCAAGTCAGGATGATGTGTGACTTGGAGGGGAACTTGCAGGTGGTGATGTTCCCATGTATTTGCTGCCCTTGTCCTTCTAGTTGGTAGAGTTCGCGGGTTTGGAAGGTGCTGTCTAAGGAGCCTTGGTGTATTTCTCTAGTGCATCTTGTAGATGGTACACACTGCTGCCACTGTGCAACGGTGGTGGAGGGAGTGAATGTTTGTAGATGGTGTGCCAATCAAGCGGGCTGCTTTGTCCTGGGTGGTGTCGAGTTTCTTGAGTGTTGTTGGAGCTGCACCCATCCAGGCAAGTGGAGAGTATTCCATCACACCCCTGACTTGTGCCTTGTAGATGGTGGACAGGAATTGAGGTGAAGAACATACGTATGAACTTATGAATTAGGAGCAGGAGTAGTCCACTCGGCCTCTCGAGCCTGCTCCGCCATTCAATAATTTCATGGCTGAACTGATTACTCCACATTTCCACCTACCCCCGATAACCAGGGAAGCTGCTGGATAAGATACTGAGGGATAGGATCTATTCCCATTTGGAAGGAAATGGGCTTATCAGTAATAGGCAACATGGTTTTGTGCAGGGAAGGTCATGTCTTACCAACTTAATAGAATTCTTTGAGGAAGTGACAAAGTTGATTGATGAGGGAAGGGCTGTCGATGTCATATACATGGACTTCAGTAAGGCGTTTGATAAGGTTCCCCATGGCAGGCTGATGGAGAAAGTGAAGGCGCTTGGGGTCCAAGGTGTACTAGCTAGATGGATAAAGAACTGGCTGGGCAACAGGAGACAGAGAGTAGCAGTAGAGGGGAGTTTCTCAAAATGGAGACGTGTGACCAGTGGTGTTCCACAGGGATCCGTGCTGGGACCACTGTTGTTTGTGATATACATTAATGATTTGGAGGAAAGTATAGGTGGACTGATTAGCAAGTTTGCAGACGACACTAAGATTGGTGGAGTAGCAGATAGTGAAGGGGACTGTCAGAGAATACAGCAGAATATAGATAGATTGGAGAGTTGGGCAGAGAATGGCAGATGGAGTTCAATCAGGGCAAATGCGAGGTGATGCATTTTGGAAGATCCAATTCAAGAGTGAACTATACAGTAAATGGAAAAGTCCTGGGGAAAATTGATGTCCAGAGAGATTTGGGTGTTCAGGTCCACTGTTCCCTGAAGGTGGCAACGCAGGTAAATAGAGTGGTCAAGAAGGAATACGGCATGCTTTCCTTCATCGGACGGGGTATTGAGTACAAGAGTTGGCAGGTCATGTTACAGTTGTATAGGACTTTGGTTTGGCCACATTTGGAATACTGTGTGCAGTTCTGGTCGCCACATTATCAAAAGGATGTGGATGCTTTGGAGAGGGTGCAGAGGAGGTTCACCAGGATGTTGCCTGGTATGGAGGGCGCTAGCTATGAAGAGAGGTTGAGTAGATTAGGATTATTTTCATTAGAAAGACGGAGGTTGAGGGGGGACCTGATTGAGGTGTACAAAATCATGAGAGGTATAGACAGGGTGGACAGCAAGAGGCTTTTTCCCAGAGTGGGGGTTTCAATTACTAGAGGACACGAGTTCAAAGTGAAAGGGGAAATGTTTAGGGGGGATATGCGTGGAAAGTTCTTTACGCAGAGGGTGGTGGGCACCTGGAACGCGTTGCCAGCGGAGGTGGTAGACGCGGGCACGATGGAGTCTTTTAAGATGTATCTAGACAGATACATGAATGGGCAGGAAGAAAAGTGATACAGAACCTTAGAAAATAGGCGACATGTTTAGAGAGAGGATCTGGATTGGCGCAGGCTTGGAGGGCCGAAGGGCCTGTTCCTGTGCTGTAATTATCTTTGTTCTTTTTGTTCTTAGTACTGTACACACTACTCCAGATGTGGTCTCACTAATGGCCTATACAACTGAAGCATAACCTCCCTACTTTTGTATTCAATTCCCCTCACGATAAATGATAAATTTCTATTAGCTTTCCTAATTACTTGCTGACTCTATAACACCAAGTCTTGAAAGCAGAACCTTGTGACTCCGAGGCAGGAGTGCTACCAACTGTGTTCTGTGCTGGGATGGTCAGTCACCATTTAGATAATATGCTTCTTTGTTATTCTTCCTGCCAAAATGCACAGCTTTGCATTTTTCCACATTATACTCCATCTGCCAGATTTTTGCCCATTCACTTAACCTATCTATATCCCACAGCCAAAGATTTACAGGTTGATAGGTAAATTGCCCTAGTACAGGTAGATGGTAGGAATATGGGATTAGTGTAGGATTAGCATAAATGGGTTGTTGATGGTGGCCGAAGGCCTGTTTCAGTGCTGTATCTCTTAAAAAAAAAAAAAAAATGCCTGCTCTCTATTTCCTGTTAGCTCGCCAATCTTCTATCCATGCCAATATGCCACCCCCTACACCATGAGCTTTTATTTTTTGCAATAATCTTATCAAGTGCCTTCTGGAAATCTAAGTACAATACATCCACCGGTTCCCCTTTATCCACAGCACATGTAACTCCCTCAAAGAACTCCAATAAATTGGTTAAACATGATTTCCCTTTCACAAAACCATGCTGACTCTGCCTGATTAGCTTCAATTTTTTTAAAGTGCCCTGCTATAACATCTTTAATAATAGCTTCTAACATTTTCCCTCAGACAGATGTTAAGCTAACTGGCCTGTAGTTTCCTGCTTTCTGTCTCCCTCCCTTTTTGAATAAAGGAGTTATATTCGCTATTTTCCAATCTAACGGAACCTTCCCGAATGTAGGGAATTTTAGAAAATTAAAACTAATGCATCAACTATCTCACTAGCCACTTCTTTTAACAGCCTAGGATGAAGTCCATCAGGACCCGGGGACTTGTCAGCCCACAGCTCCAACCATTTGTTCAGTACCACTTCCCTGGTGATTATAATTTTCTTGAGTTCCTCCCTCCTTTCCATTTCCTGACTTGCAGCTAATTCTGGGATGTTACTTGTATCCTCAATAGTGAAGACTGATGCGAAGTATCTGTTCAATTCATCTGCCATCTCCTTATTATCCATTATTAATTCCCCAGACTCACTTTCTATAGGACCAACAGTCACTTTGAAACTCCTTTTTAAATATCTACAGAAACTTTTCCTATCTTTATATTTCTAGCTAGCTTTCTCTCGTACTCTAATTTTACCACCTTTATCAACCTTTTAGTCAATCTTTGCTGTTTTTTATATTCTGCCCAATCATCTGACCTGCCTCCCATCTTTGTGCAATTATATGCTTTTTCTTTAATTTTGATACTATCTTTAACTGTTGTAGTTAACCACGGATGGCGGGGATGGGGATGAGGATGAGCAAGGGGCCAGAATTGGAGGAGCTCGGAGGTTGGAGGAGATTACAGAGATAGAGAGGGCATTGCTATGGAACGTTTTGAGCACGGGATGAGAAATTTTCATGTTGGGGCATTGCCAGGGGAGGCCAAAGTAGGTCAGCGAACGTGGTGGGGGGGGGGTGCGCGGTGCGGTGCGGTAGGTATACAGGACTTGGCGCTAGTCAGGATATGGCAACAGATGAACTCGAGTTTATGTAGCCTGGTTGACCAGGAGAGCATTGGAATAGTTGAGTGTAGAGGTAACAAGGCATGGGTGATGGTTTCAGCAGTTCATGAGCTGAGGCTGGAGTGAAGTCGGGCAATGTAATATGGAGATGGAAGACTATGTTTTGGTGATGGAGCAAATGTGTGGTTGGCAGCTCATCTTGGAGTGAGTATGTCACCACAGTTACAAACGGTCAGGTTCAGCCTCAGACAGTTGTCAGGAAGAGGGATGGAGTTGGTTGCTAGGGAACAGAATTTGTGGTGGGAACCAAAGGCAACGGCTTCAGTCTTTCTAATTTTTAGATGGAGGAAATAAAAACAGAAAATGCTGGAAATACTCAGGTCAGGAAAGAGTTAATGTTTCAGGTTAATGACCTTTCATCAGATGTTGTCACACCTGAGGATTTCCAGCATTTTCTGTTTCTTTTTCAGATTTTCAGCATCTGCAGTATTTTGCTCTTGTAGTTGGAAGAAAGCTGTGCTCCTAAAAATCATTACTTTGTCTCACCCTGGCTGTTCCCCTGGTATAGTCCTCATCTACAACCCAATAAAATACAAGGGATACTGATTTGAGAATGTTTGTGGCGAACGACTGGCTTAGCCAGTTTTCACCAGATTTGGGTGGATCACATAAAGCATGACAAAGTCCTGCTCAGCTCTGCTGAAACTGCTGGAATGCAAAAATAATTCCCTGCACCACACCAGGCCTTTGAAATCCTTCTCTCATTTGCAGGGCTAGGGGCAGAAGGCAGGGGAGTGGTACTAGTTCAGTTGCCCTTGCAGAGAGCCAGCACAGATGGGGCGGTCTGTATGGCCTCCTTTGCTGTAACCATTTGATGATTCCTGCCTCCTCCATTCTTATCTCCAACAAGTGCGAGGAGTTTCATGTCAGTAAGAGTGAGACCATCCAATCAGCTGCCTCTGTTGCTTCCCTCCTTTTCATTGAGAGAATCAGCTCTGTCTAACCTGTTACTGTCTTATACCAGACCTGTGTCTCAGGCAATGCTGAGCTACTGAGTGGAATTCGGGGTTTTATGCTTTGATTCAGAGCAGTCTGGTCCTGGGATCTGTTGTGCAGCATAGTGCGAAGTACCTGGATTGCACCCAGCCTTTATCCAATTACCTTTTCAATATAATGTTGAGTAAGCTCACCTGAAACCTTTCTTGAGTGTACACTACTGGTTAGGTGATGGAGGGAGTTGTGAATGCTTTATGCTTAGATATGCCTATTTAAGTATTAGATTACTGGTTTGAAGAGCCAGTGGAGTGTTTGATCAGTGAGAGTTGGTGAGCTCCTGGTAACTTCCTCCGCCTTGTACTCCCTGCCAAGGTGACCTGATCGTTGGCTGCAGTTTTGTCCAGTATTCCAGAGATGTGGTTTTAAGATTGTGTCTGGAGATGTCACGCATGCTTCCAGATTGAGAGCAGCTCGAGATAACCAGCAGTATGACCTGGAGTGCTCTGTGCAGTTTTGGTCTCCACATTTAAGAAAGGATATACTTACCTATCTATACTAATCCCACCTGCCTATATTAATTCCATATCCCTCTATGCCTTGCTCATTCAAGTACCTGTCCAGATGCCTCTTAAATGTTGCTACTGTTCTTGCCTCCACCACCTCCTCAGGCAGCTCATTCCAGATACCCCCTATTCTTTGTGTGATAAATTTACCCCTTTGATCCCCTTTAAACCTCCTCCCTAGAGTCATAGACCGATACAGCCACAAATGGGCCCTTCGGCCCACCGAGTCTGTGCCGACCAACAACCACCCATTTATACTAATCCTACATTAACCCCATATTCCCTACCACATTCCCACCATTCTCCTACCACCTACCAACACTAGGGGCAATTTACAATGGCCAAATTACCTATCAACCTGCAAGTCTTTGGCTGTGGGAGGAAACCGGAGCACCCAGTAGAAACCCACGCGGTCACGGGGAGAACTTGCAAACTCCACACAGCCAGTACCCAGAACCGAACCCGGGTCGCTGGAGCTGTGAGGCTGCGGTGCTAACCACTGTGCCGTCCTTCACCTTAAATCTATGCCCTCTAGTTTTAATCACCCCGACCATGGGAAACAGACTCTGGCTATCTACCCTATCTATGCCTCTCATAATTTTATATACCTCTATCATGTCCCCTCTCAGCCTCCTTCGCTCCAGGGAAAACAGACCCAGCCTATCCAATCTCTCTCTATAACTCAAGCCCTCCAAACCAGGCAACATCCTTGTGAATCTTTTCTGCACCCTCTCTGGCTTAATTACATCTTTCCTGTAGTGCGGCGACCAGAACTGCACACAGTGTTCCAAGTGCGGCCTAACCAACGTTATGTACAACTGTAACATGGCGTCCCAACTCTTGTGTTCAGTGCCTCGACCGATAAAGGCAAGCATGTCATACGCCTTCTTCACCACCCTGTCTACCTGTGTTGCCACTTTCAGGGAACGATATACTTGCACCCCAAAGTCTCTCTGCTCAACAACACTCCCCAGGGCCCTGCCATTCACTGTATATGTCCTGCCTTGGTTTAAGTTCCCAAAATGCATCACTTCGCACTTGTCTGCGTTAAATTCCATTTGCCAATCCCTTGTCCACTTTCCCAGTTGATCTATATCCTGTTGTAACCTTAGACAACCTTCTTCACTGTCCACTATACCACCAATTTTTCTGTCATCTGCAAACTTACTAATCATGCTCCCTACATTCACATCCAAGTCATTAATATATATGACAAACAACAGAGGGCCCAGCACCAATCCCTGCGGCACACCACTGGTCACTGGCCTCCAATCTGAAAAACAACCCTCCACTACCACCCTCTGCCTCCTATCACCAAGCCAATTTTGTATCTAGCTCACCCTGGATCCCATGTGTTCAAACCATCTGGACCAGCCTACCATGCGGGACCTTGTCAAAGTCCATGCAGACAACGTCCATCGCCCTGCCCTCGTCAATCCTCTTAGTCACCTCCTCGAAAAACTCAATCAAATTTGTGAGACATGATTTCCCACGCACAAAGCCATGCTGACTATCCCTAATCAGACCATGCCTTTCCAAATGCATATAAATCCTGTCTCTCAGAATCCCTTCCAATAACTTTCCCACCACTGATGTAAGGCTCACCAGCCTGTAGTTCCCTGGCTTATCCCTGCTGCCTTTCTTAAATAAAGGCACAACATTAACTATCCTCCAGTCTTCTGGTACCTCACCCGTGGCTAACGATGATGCAAAAATCTCTGCCAGGGCCCCAACAATGTCCTCCCTTGCTTCCCATAGCATACTAGGATACACCTGGTCAGGCCCTGGGGATTTATCCACCTTAATGTGCTTCCAACACCTCCTCCTTTGTAATGTTGATGTGCTCCAGGATATCGGTGTTCCCTCCCTTGAACTCACTAGCTTCCATTCACTTCTCCATGGTAAATACAGATGAGAAGTATTCATTTAAGACCTCACCCATTTCCTGTGGCTCCACAAATAGATTACCACACTGATCCTTCAGAGGACCTACTCTCTCCCTAGCTCCCCGTTTACTCTTAATATACTTATAGAATTGGGCCTATATTCTCCAGAGTTCAGAAGAATGAGAGGGGATCTCATTGAAACATATAAGATCCTGAAGGGGCTTCTTAGTATAGACACTCAGAGATTATTTCCACTGGTTGGGGAATCTAAAACATGGGAGCACGGTCTCAGGATAAGGCGCTGATCATTTCGGACTGAGATGAGGAGAAATTACTTCACTCAAAGGGTTGTGAATCTTTGGAATTCTCTACCCCAGAGGGTTGTGGATGCTCCATCATTGAATACATTTAAGGCTGGAATAGACAGATTTTTGGTCTCGCAGGGAATTAAGGGATGTGGGGAGTGGGCAGTACAGTGGAGTTGATGCCCAAGATCAGCCATGGTTGTCTTGAATGTCGGAGCATGCTCAGTGAGCCATATGGTCTACTCCTGCTCTTATTTCTTGTGTTCTTGTGTTGAGGGAGTGGGAGTAGGAGAAACTTCAGGCTAAAGTGCCGACTGGAGGCACATTCAGTTGTGGCTTTCAAAAGGGACTTGGATAAGCACCTGAAGAAAACAAAATTTTGTGTTATGGGGAAAGGCTAACAGCGTGGAACCAACTGTGTTACTCTTGCCGGGAGCCAACACAAACAGTATGGGCGGAATAACTTCCTTCCATGTTGTAGGCACAGCTGCCAGTAGTGCAGTGATTACAATCGTGAATGTGCAAGAGTGCTGAATTGGAAAAGTACTGGGGACCTGGAGGGTTGTAGGGCTGAAAGAGGTTGCAGGGAAGGGCGAGGCCATGGAGGGATTTGAATACAAGGATGAGAATTTTAAAATTGAGACTTTGCCGGACTGGGAACCAATGTAGGTGATGGGTGGGTCGGACTTGCTGTGAGTCAGGTTACGGGCAGCAGATGAGCTCAAGGTTATTTAGGGTGGGAGGTTGTCCAGGAAAGCATCGGAATAGGCAGGTCTAGAGGTGACAAAGGCACAGATGAAGTGTTCAGCAGCCCACCTCCCTCAAACTCTGTGTTCCTCTGTCTCAGACCTGTGCCCACTGTTGTCTGGTCACTTTACCTGTCCCAGCTCCATGCTCTGCTTTGCGCCTCCTTAAGCCACAGTATTGATGGAGATTTTGGTCATCAGTCTTCAGCTTGTGGCTTGGTATCCACTTTCCTCATTATGCCCGTGTCGAGGGTTGTGACATTTTTCTATGTTATAGGTGTAATTATAGATATAAATAGTTATTGTGGTGGTGAGTGACCCAACAAACTGTATACTGAGGCCTGTATGATGGGCCAGTGCCCCTTGACCCCTCTGGTGGCAGGTTAGCACAAAACAATGGCACTTGCTAATTTATGCTGGATTCAGGTTTGCATGAAACTTTGCATGTTGCTGTAATAAAGGCCCTAGTTTTCATGTGGCTCACAGCTCTCTGTAAATGGTGTGTTGTGCACTCAATCACGCACAGACTGAAGGTCAGGCTGGCTGCTGACAGTCCCAGAGTGGGAGTATTTCAAGTATAGTTCTGCAACGGTGTAGTAGGACAGATGCTGTAACATGTAGCACGCCCCCAACAACCCTGTGATTCACCAGCCCAGCTTTTTTTAGCCCAATAGACTCCATAAATCACCCTGTCATTTGGTGCAGCAAAGAGGCTGAACTCAGTTACAATATGAAGGAGAGGCAGCCCTGTTTGGGTTCAAGGTAACATCAGACAGAGCTACAATGAGAAAGAAAGGCCCTTTAATTGTAAGATAGCCAAACCTATCTCTGTTAGTCGGGTAACTGAATCCGCACATGACGTAGTGTGGTGACTGTGCTGGGATGGTCACTCCCCCTCGCCCGTGTTCTGTGCTGGGATGGTCACTCCCCCTCGCCCGTGTTCTGTGCTGGGATGGTCACTCCCCCTCGCCTGTGTTCTGTGCTGGGATGGTCACTCCCCCTCGCCCGTGTTCTGTGCTGGGATGGTCACTCCCCCTCGCCCGTGTTCTGTGCTGGGATGGTCACTCCCCCTCGCCCGTTTTCTGTGCTGGGATGGTCACTCCCTCTCGCCCGTTTTCTGTGCTGGGATGGTCACTCCCCCTCGCCCGTGTTCTGTGCTGGGATGGTCACTCCCCCTCGCCCGTGTTCTGTGCTGGGATGGTCACTCCCCCTCGCCCGTGTTCTGTGCTGGGATGGTCACTCCCCCTCGCCCGTGTTCTGTGCTGGGATGGTCACTCCCCCTCGCCCGTGTTCTGTGCTGGGATGGTCACTCCCCCTCGCCCGTGTTCTGTGCTGGGATGGTCACTCCCCCTCGCCCGTGTTCTGTGCTGGGATGGTCACTCGCCCGTGTTCTGTGCTGGGATGGTCACTCCCCCTCGCCTGTGTTCTGTGCTGGAATGGTCACTCCCCCTCCCCCTCGCCCGTGTTCTGTGCTGGGATGGTCACTCCCCCTCGCCTGTGTTTTGTGCTGGGATGGTCACTCCCCCTCCCCCTCGCCCGTGTTCTGTGCTGGGATGGTCGATGGTCACTCCTCCTCCCCCTCGCCCGTGTTCTGTGCTGGAATGGTCACTCCCCCTCCCCCTCGCCCGTGTTCTGTGCTGGGATGGTCGATGGTCACTCCCCCTCGGCCGTGTTCTGTGCTGGGATGGTCACTCCCCTCCCCCTCGTCCGTGTTCTGTGCTGGGATGGTCGATGGTCAGTCCCCCTCCCCATCGCCTGTGTTCTGTGCTGGGATGGTCACTCCCCCTCCCCCTCGCCCGTGTTCTGTGCTGGGATGGTCACTCCCCCTCGCCCGTGTTCTGTGCTGGGATGGTCGATGGTCACTCCCCCTCCCCCTCGCCTGTGTTCTGTGCTGGAATGGTCACTCCCCCTCCCCCTCGCCCGTGTTCTGTGCTGGGATGGTCGATGGTCACTCCCCCTCGGCCGTGTTCTGTGCTGGGATGGTCACTCCCCTCCCCCTCGTCCGTGTTCTGTGCTGGGATGGTCGATGGTCAGTCCCCCTCCCCATCGCCTGTGTTCTGTGCTGGGATGGTCACTCCCCCTCCCCCTCGCCCGTGTTCTGTGCTGGGATGGTCACTCCCCCTCGCCCGTGTTCTGTGCTGGGATGGTCGATGGTCACTCCCCCTCCCCCTCGCCTGTGTTCTGTGCTGGAATAGTCACTCCCCCTCCCCCTCGCCCGTGTTCTGTGCTGGGATGGTCGATGGTCACTCCCCCTCGGCTGTGTTCTGTGCTGGGATGGTCACTCCCCTCCCCCTCGTCCGTGTTCTGTTCTGTGCTGGGATGGTCGATGGTCAGTCCCCCTCCCCATCGCCTGTGTTCTGTGCTGGGATGGTCAGTCCCCTCCCCATCGCCTGTGTTCTGTACTGGGATGGTCACTCGCCCTCGCCCGTGTTCTGTGCTGGGATGGTCACTCCCCCTCGCCCGTGTTCTGTGCTGGGATGGTCAGTCCCCCTCCCCATCACCTGTGTTCTGTGCTGGGATGGTCACTCCCCCTCCCCCTCGCCCGTGTTCTGTGCTGGGATGGTCACTCCCCCTCGCCCGTGTTCTGTGCTGGGATGGTCACTCCCCCTCCCCCTCGCCTGTGTTCTGTGCTGGGATGGTCACTCCCCCTCCCCCTCGCCCGTGTTCTGTGCTGGGATGGTCACTCCCCCTCCCCCTCGCCCGTGTTCTGTGCTGGGATGGTCACTCCCCCTCGCCCGTGTTCTGTGCTGGGATGGTCACTCCCACTCCCCCTCGCCCGTGTTGTCTGCTGACCTGCTGTCTGAGCCTGGATTGTGGTGCCAGGTGAAGGGGATCTATTTTTTTCGGTCTTGTTACCAATGGTGATATTTATGGACTGAGATCCAGCTGCAGGCACGTATTAAAACCTTGAATAAATGTATTTTTAAAAAGTTGCTGTCAGTGCTGAATAGTCCAATCAGACAGGCCTGGCTCCGTTCAGTCAGTGCATTATCCAAGGACCTTTTATAGCTTGATTGGATTCCTGTCTGTCTGTATTCAGGCATTTTCATGGACGCTGAGTTATTTGGCTCCCTCAGACAGGGGAGAGTTTTGGGGGGTCGGAGTGTGGAAGACCACGCTGTCGAGAGAGATCCCAGCAGTGCTTCCGCGATTGTTTCCCCTTACTTGGCCACAGTCCCAACTTCCAGAGACTTGAGCACATAATGAGATTGAAAATTCAGAACTGCAGAGCACTGCGCCGTCAGAGGGTCAGTACTGAGGGAGTGCTGCACTGTCGGGGGATCAGTACTGAGAGAGTGCTGCACTGTCATACAGTCGTACAGCATAGAAACAGGCCCTTCGGCCCACCGCGTCCATGCCGACCATAATGCCTATCTATATTAATCCCACCTGCCTGCATTAATTCCATAGCCCTCTATGCCTTGCTCATTCAAGTACCTGTCCAGATGCCTCTTAAATGTTGCTACTGTTCCTGCCTCCACCACCTCCTCTGGCAGCTCATTCCAGATACCCACTATTCTTTGTCTGAAAAATTTACCCCTTTGATCCCCATTAAACCTCCTCCCTCTCACCTTAAATCTATGCCCTCTAGTTTTAGTCGCCCCTACCATGGGAAACAGACTCTGGATATCTTCCCTATCTATGCCTCTCATAATTTTATATACCTCTATCATGTCCCCTCTCAGCCTCCTTCACTTCAGGGAAAACCGACCCAGCCTATCCAATCTCTCTTTATAACTCAAGCCCTCCAAACCAGGCAACATCCTTGTGAATCTTTTCTGCACCCTTTCTAGCTTAATCACATCTTTCCTGTAGTGCGGCGACCAGAACTACACACAGTACTCCAAATGCGGCCTAACCAACGTTATGTACAACCGTAACATGATTCCCAACTCTTGTACTCAGTGCCTCAGCCGATGAAGGCTAGCATGCCATACGCCTTCTTCACCACCCTGTCTACCTGTGTTGCCACTTTCAGGGAACGATATACTTGCACCCCAAAGTCTCTCTGCTCAACAACACTCCCCAGGGTCCTGCCATTCACTGTATATGTCCTACCCTGGTTTAACTTCCCAAAATGCATCACTTCGCACTTGTCTGTGTTAAATTCCATTTGCCAATCCCTTGTCCACTTTCCCAATTGACCTATATCCTGTTGTAACCTTAGACAACCTTCTTCACTGTCCACTATACCACCAATTTTGCTGTCATCTGCAAACTTACTAATCATGCTCCCTACATTCACATCCAAATCATTAATATATATGATAAACAACAGAGGGCCCAGCACCGATCCCTGCGGCACACCACTGGTCACCGGCCTCCAATCTGAAAAACAACCCTCCACTACCACCCTCTGCCTCCTATCACCAAGCAAATTTTGTATCCAATTTGCTAGCTCACCCTGGATCACATGTGTTTGAACCTTCTGGACCAGCCGACCATGCGGGGGTCATGTCAAAGGCCTTGCTAAAGTCCATGTAGACAACGTCCATCGCCCAGCCCTCGTCAATCCTCTTGGTCACCTCCTCGAAAAACTCAATCAAATTTGTGAGACATGATTTCCCACGCACAAAGCCATGCAGACTATCCCTAATCAGACCATGCCTTTCCAAATGCATATAAATCCTGTCTCTCAGAATTCCATCCAATAACGTTCCCACCACTGATGTAAGGCTCACCGGCCTGTAGTTCCCTGGTTTATCCCTGCTGCCCTTCTTAAATAAAGGCACAACATTAGCTATCCTCCAGCCTTCCGGTACCTCACCTGTGGCTAACGATGATGCAACAATCTCTGCCGGGGCCCCAGCAATCTCCTCCCTTGCTTCCCAAAGCATCCTAGGATACACCTGGTCAGGCCCTGGGGATTTATCCACCTTCATGCATTTCAAAACCTCCAACACCTACTCCTTTGTAATGTTGATATGCTCCAGGATATCGCTGTTCCCTCCCTTGAACTCACTAGCTTCCATGACCACCTCCACGGTAAATACGGATGAGAAATATTCAATTAAGAACTCGCCCATTTCCCGTGGCTCCACATATAGATTGCCACACTGATCCTTAAAGGGACCGACTCTCTCCCTAGCTACCCTTTTACTCTTAATATACTTACAGAATCTTTTAGGATTCTCCTATATCTTATCGGCCAGGGAAATCTCATGGCCCCTTTTCACCCTCCTAATTTCCTCAAGTGTACTCCTACATCCCCTATACTCCTCGAGGGACTCGCTCGATCCCAGCTGCCTATACCTGACATATGCCTCCTTCTTTATCCTGACCAGACCCTCAATATCCCTCGTCAACAAAGGTTCCCTAAACTTGCCAGCCTTGCCCTTCCATCTAACAAGAACATGCCGGCCCTGAACTCTTCCTATCTCCCTTTAAAAAGCCTCCCACTTACCAGACGTCCCTTTACCTGTAAACAGCCTCTCCCATTCAACTTTTGAGAGTTCCTGTCTGATGCCTTCGAAATTAGCCTTCCCCCAATTTAGGACCTCAACCTGAAGACCAGTCCCATCCATTTCCATAACTAACTTGAAGCTAATAGAGTTATGGTCACTGGTCCCAAAGTGCTCCCCCACTGACACATCAACCACCTTCCCATCCTCATTTCCCAAGAGGAGGTCGAGTGTAGCCCTTCTCCAGTAGGACCATCCACATACTGCTTCAGAAAACTATCCTGGACACACTTAACAAATTCTTCCCCATCTGATCCCTTAGCACTCAGGCAGTCCCAGTCAATATTAGGGAAGTTAAAATCATCTACTATTACAACCCTATAATTCCTACACCTATCTGTGATTTCCCTACATATATGCCCACTTCGTTCTACCCATATGGCCTCGCTGGACATTTCCCCCGGGATATCCTCTCTAAGTACTGCCGTGATGTCCTCCCTAATCAATAGTGCAACTCCCCCTCCTCTCTTACCACCACCTCTGTCATGCCGGAAGCATCGGTACCCCGGAACATTGAGCTGCCAGTCCTGCCCATCCCTCAACCACGTTTCCGTAATAGCTATAATATCACAATCCCAGGTACCGATCCATGCTCTGAGTTCATCTGCCTTACCTGTAAGGCTTCTTGCATTGAAGTAAATGCAGCCTACCAGACCTTCCACGCTCCCTGTCCTGCCTGCCTACTGGACTTGCTTGCTTTAACCTCTACATTTACGTCAACTATCTCAGGGGGGGAGACTACTACTTTGGGTCAGTACTGAGGGAGCTCTGCACTGTCGGAGGGTCAGTACTGAGGGAGCTCTGCACTGTCGGAGGGACAGTACTGAGGGAGCTCTGCACTGTCGGAGGGTCAGTACTGAGGGAGCTCTGCACTGTGGGAGGGTCAGTACTGAGGGAGCTCTGCACTGTCGGAGGGTCAGTACTGAGGGAGCGCTGCACTGTCGGAGGGTCAGTACTGAGGGAGCGCTGCACTGTCGGAGGGTCAGTACTGAGGGAGCGCTGCACTGTCGGAGGGTCAGTACTGAGGGAGCGCTGCACTGTCGGAGGGTCAGTACTGAGGGAGCGCTGCACTGTCGGAGGGTCAGTACTGAGGGAGCGCTGCACTGTCGGAGGGTCAGTACTGAGGGAGCGCTGCACTGTCGGAGGGTCAGTACTGAGGGAGCGCTGCACTGTCGGAGGGTCAGTACTGAGGCAGCGCTGCACTGTCGGAGGGTCAGTACTGAGGCAGCGCTGCACTGTCGGAGGGTCAGTACTGAGGCAGCGCTGCACTGTCGGAGGGTCAGTACTGAGGCAGCGCTGCACTGTCGGAGGGTCAGTACTGAGGCAGCGCTGCACTGTCGGAGGGTCAGTACTGAGGCAGCGCTGCACTGTCGGAGGGTCAGTACTGAGGCAGTGCTGCACTGTCGGAGGGTCAGTACTGAGGCAGTGCTGCACTGTCGGAGGGTCAGTACTGAGGCAGTGCTGCACTGTCGGAGGGTCAGTACTGAGGCAGTGCTGCACTGTCGGAGGGTCAGTACTGAGGCAGTGCTGCACTGTCGGAGGGTCAGTACTGAGGCAGTGCTGCACTGTCGGAGGGTCAGTACTGAGGCAGTGCTGCACTGTCGGAGGGTCAGTACTGAGGCAGTGCTGCACTGTCGGAGGGTCAGTACTGAGGCAGTGCTGCACTGTCGGAGGGTCAGTACTGAGGCAGTGCTGCACTGTCGGAGGGTCAGTACTGAGGCAGTGCTGCACTGTCGGAGGGTCAGTACTGAGGCAGTGCTGCACTGTCGGAGGGTCAGTACTGAGGCAGTGCTGCACTGTCGGAGGGTCAGTACTGAGGCAGTGCTGCACTGTCGGAGGGTCAGTACTGAGGCAGTGCTGCACTGTCGGAGGGTCAGTACTGAGGCAGTGCTGCACTGTCGGAGGGTCAGTACTGAGGCAGTGCTGCACTGTCGGAGGGTCAGTACTGAGGCAGTGCTGCACTGTCGGAGGGTCAGTACTGAGGCAGTGCTGCACTGTCGGAGGGTCAGTACTGAGGCAGTGCTGCACTGTCGGAGGGTCAGTACTGAGGCAGTGCTGCACTGTCGGAGGGTCAGTACTGAGGCAGTGCTGCACTGTCGGAGGGTCAGTACTGAGGCAGTGCTGCACTGTCGGAGGGTCAGTACTGAGGCAGTGCTGCACTGTCGGAGGGTCAGTACTGAGGCAGTGCTGCACTGTCGGAGGGTCAGTACTGAGGCAGTGCTGCACTGTCGGAGGGTCAGTACTGAGGCAGTGCTGCACTGTCGGAGGGTCAGTACTGAGGCAGTGCTGCACTGTCGGAGGGTCAGTACTGAGGCAGTGCTGCACTGTCGGAGGGTCAGTACTGAGGCAGTGCTGCACTGTCGGAGGGTCAGTACTGAGGCAGTGCTGCACTGTCGGAGGGTCAGTACTGAGGCAGTGCTGCACTGTCGGAGGGTCAGTACTGAGGCAGTGCTGCACTGTCGGAGGGTCAGTACTGAGGCAGTGCTGCACTGTCGGAGGGTCAGTACTGAGGCAGTGCTGCACTGTCGGAGGGTCAGTACTGAGGCAGTGCTGCACTGTCGGAGGGTCAGTACTGAGGCAGTGCTGCACTGTCGGAGGGTCAGTACTGAGGCAGTGCTGCACTGTCGGAGGGTCAGTACTGAGGCAGTGCTGCACTGTCGGAGGGTCAGTACTGAGGCAGTGCTGCACTGTCGGAGGGTCAGTACTGAGGCAGTGCTGCACTGTCGGAGGGTCAGTACTGAGGCAGTGCTGCACTGTCGGAGGGTCAGTACTGAGGCAGTGCTGCACTGTCGGAGGGTCAGTACTGAGGCAGTGCTGCACTGTCGGAGGGTCAGTACTGAGGCAGTGCTGCACTGTCGGAGGGTCAGTACTGAGGCAGTGCTGCACTGTCGGAGGGTCAGTACTGAGGCAGTGCTGCACTGTCGGAGGGTCAGTACTGAGGCAGTGCTGCACTGTCGGAGGGTCAGTACTGAGGCAGTGCTGCACTGTCGGAGGGTCAGTACTGAGGCAGTGCTGCACTGTCGGAGGGTCAGTACTGAGGCAGTGCTGCACTGTCGGAGGGTCAGTACTGAGGCAGTGCTGCACTGTCGGAGGGTCAGTACTGAGGCAGTGCTGCACTGTCGGAGGGTCAGTACTGAGGCAGTGCTGCACTGTCGGAGGGTCAGTACTGAGGCAGTGCTGCACTGTCGGAGGGTCAGTACTGAGGCAGTGCTGCACTGTCGGAGGGTCAGTACTGAGGCAGTGCTGCACTGTCGGAGGGTCAGTACTGAGGCAGTGCTGCACTGTCGGAGGGTCAGTACTGAGGCAGTGCTGCACTGTCGGAGGGTCAGTACTGAGGCAGTGCTGCACTGTCGGAGGGTCAGTACTGAGGCAGTGCTGCACTGTCGGAGGGTCAGTACTGAGGCAGTGCTGCACTGTCGGAGGGTCAGTACTGAGGCAGTGCTGCACTGTCGGAGGGTCAGTACTGAGGCAGTGCTGCACTGTCGGAGGGTCAGTACTGAGGCAGTGCTGCACTGTCGGAGGGTCAGTACTGAGGCAGTGCTGCACTGTCGGAGGGTCAGTACTGAGGCAGTGCTGCACTGTCGGAGGGTCAGTACTGAGGCAGTGCTGCACTGTCGGAGGGTCAGTACTGAGGCAGTGCTGCACTGTCGGAGGGTCAGTACTGAGGCAGTGCTGCACTGTCGGAGGGTCAGTACTGAGGCAGTGCTGCACTGTCGGAGGGTCAGTACTGAGGCAGTGCTGCACTGTCGGAGGGTCAGTACTGAGGCAGTGCTGCACTGTCGGAGGGTCAGTACTGAGGCAGTGCTGCACTGTCGGAGGGTCAGTACTGAGGCAGTGCTGCACTGTCGGAGGGTCAGTACTGAGGCAGTGCTGCACTGTCGGAGGGTCAGTACTGAGGCAGTGCTGCACTGTCGGAGGGTCAGTACTGAGGCAGTGCTGCACTGTCGGAGGGTCAGTACTGAGGCAGTGCTGCACTGTCGGAGGGTCAGTACTGAGGCAGTGCTGCACTGTCGGAGGGTCAGTACTGAGGCAGTGCTGCACTGTCGGAGGGTCAGTACTGAGGCAGTGCTGCACTGTCGGAGGGTCAGTACTGAGGCAGTGCTGCACTGTCGGAGGGTCAGTACTGAGGCAGTGCTGCACTGTCGGAGGGTCAGTACTGAGGCAGTGCTGCACTGTCGGAGGGTCAGTACTGAGGCAGTGCTGCACTGTCGGAGGGTCAGTACTGAGGCAGTGCTGCACTGTCGGAGGGTCAGTACTGAGGCAGTGCTGCACTGTCGGAGGGTCAGTACTGAGGCAGTGCTGCACTGTCGGAGGGTCAGTACTGAGGCAGTGCTGCACTGTCGGAGGGTCAGTACTGAGGCAGTGCTGCACTGTCGGAGGGTCAGTACTGAGGCAGTGCTGCACTGTCGGAGGGTCAGTACTGAGGCAGTGCTGCACTGTCGGAGGGTCAGTACTGAGGCAGTGCTGCACTGTCGGAGGGTCAGTACTGAGGCAGTGCTGCACTGTCGGAGGGTCAGTACTGAGGCAGTGCTGCACTGTCGGAGGGTCAGTACTGAGGCAGTGCTGCACTGTCGGAGGGTCAGTACTGAGGCAGTGCTGCACTGTCGGAGGGTCAGTACTGAGGCAGTGCTGCACTGTCGGAGGGTCAGTACTGAGGCAGTGCTGCACTGTCGGAGGGTCAGTACTGAGGCAGTGCTGCACTGTCGGAGGGTCAGTACTGAGGCAGTGCTGCACTGTCGGAGGGTCAGTACTGAGGCAGTGCTGCACTGTCGGAGGGTCAGTACTGAGGCAGTGCTGCACTGTCGGAGGGTCAGTACTGAGGCAGTGCTGCACTGTCGGAGGGTCAGTACTGAGGCAGTGCTGCACTGTCGGAGGGTCAGTACTGAGGCAGTGCTGCACTGTCGGAGGGTCAGTACTGAGGCAGTGCTGCACTGTCGGAGGGTCAGTACTGAGGCAGTGCTGCACTGTCGGAGGGTCAGTACTGAGGCAGTGCTGCACTGTCGGAGGGTCAGTACTGAGGCAGTGCTGCACTGTCGGAGGGTCAGTACTGAGGCAGTGCTGCACTGTCGGAGGGTCAGTACTGAGGCAGTGCTGCACTGTCGGAGGGTCAGTACTGAGGCAGTGCTGCACTGTCGGAGGGTCAGTACTGAGGCAGTGCTGCACTGTCGGAGGGTCAGTACTGAGGCAGTGCTGCACTGTCGGAGGGTCAGTACTGAGGCAGTGCTGCACTGTCGGAGGGTCAGTACTGAGGCAGTGCTGCACTGTCGGAGGGTCAGTACTGAGGCAGTGCTGCACTGTCGGAGGGTCAGTACTGAGGCAGTGCTGCACTGTCGGAGGGTCAGTACTGAGGCAGCGCTGCACTGTCGGAGGGTCAGTACTGAGGCAGCGCTGCACTGTCGGAGGGTCAGTACTGAGGCAGCGCTGCACTGTCGGAGGGTCAGTACTGAGGCAGCGCTGCACTGTCGGAGGGTCAGTACTGAGGCAGCGCTGCACTGTCGGAGGGTCAGTACTGAGGCAGCGCTGCACTGTCGGAGGGTCAGTACTGAGGCAGCGCTGCACTGTCGGAGGGTCAGTACTGAGGCAGCGCTGCACTGTCGGAGGGTCAGTACTGAGGCAGCGCTGCACTGTCGGAGGGTCAGTACTGAGGCAGCGCTGCACTGTCGGAGGGTCAGTACTGAGGCAGCGCTGCACTGTCGGAGGGTCAGTACTGAGGGAGCGCTGCACTGTCGGAGGGTCAGTACTGAGGGAGCGCTGCACTGTCGGAGGGTCAGTACTGAGGGAGCGCTGCACTGTCGGAGGGTCAGTACTGAGGGAGCTCTGCACTGTCGGAGGGTCAGTACTGAGGGAGCTCTGCACTGTCGGAGGGTCAGTACTGAGGGAGCTCTGCACTGTCGGAGGGTCAGTACTGAGGGAGCTCTGCACTGTCGGAGGGTCAGTACTGAGGGAGCTCTGCACTGTCGGAGGGTCAGTACTGAGGGAGCTCTGCACTGTCGGAGGGTCAGTACTGAGGGAGCGCTGCACTGTCGGAGGGTCAGTACTGAGGGAGCGCTGCACTGTCGGAGGGTCAGTACTGAGGGAGCGCTGCACTGTCGGAGGGTCAGTACTGAGGGAGTGCTGCACTGTTAGAGGTCCCGGCAGTCTCTTGTGGTTTAGGTGACGAGAATGATTCCCCTGTCTGATTGGAAGAGGAGCATGGAATTCTCCTGTTTTCCTGGGCAACAGGACAACTTTAAACAAAGCTGTTTGCACAGTATCAGAGACATGTAGCGTGCAAAAACAGTTCATTTGGCCCATCGTGTCTGTGCTGACTGAAAAGGTGCTAGATAGCCTATTCCCACTTTCCAGCTCTTGATCTGTAACCCTGTAAGTTACAGCTCCTCAAGTGCATATCCAAGTATTTTTTAAAAATGCGATGAGGGTTTCTGACTCTTCCACCCTTTCAGGTAGTGCGTTCCAGGCGACCACTGCGAAATGGGTGAAAAAAACTCTCCTCAATTCCCCTTTCATCTTTCTGTCAATTACTTTAAATCTGTGCCCCCTGGTTATTGATCTCTTTGCTAAGGGCAACAGGTCGTTCCTATCCACTCTATCTCGGACCCTCAATTTTATACACCTCAATTAAATCTTCCCTATGCTTCCTCTGTTCCAAACAAGACAACTCCAGCCTATCCAATCTTTCCTCAGCTAAAATTCTCCAGTCCAGGCAACATGCTCATATATCTCCTTTGTACCCTCTCTAGTGTGATCATATCCTTCCTGTGATGTGGTGACTAGAACTGTATACAATACTGTCGCTGTGGCCTAACTAGTGTTGTGTGCAGCTCTAGCACAACCTCCTTGCTCTTATATTTTATGTCTCAGGTCAAGGGGAAAGGACAGGGGAGTGGAACTGGCTGAGTTGATCTTGCAGGGAGTTGCACTGACCAAATTGCGCCTCTCTGTCCTATAACCATTCTATAAAGCAAAGTATCCCGTCTGCCTTGACCACCTTATCTACCTGTCTTGTTACCTTCAGAGATCTGTGCATGTGCATGCCAAGGTCCTTCTGACCTCTACACTTCTCAGCATCTGAACATTTGTTGTGTATTCCTTGCCTTGTTTGCCTTTGGAAAAGGTGTTATGGGTAGGCGGTGGCGTAGTGGTATTATCACTGGATTAGTAACCCAGGGTACTTCTCTGGGATTATGGTTCGAATCCCACCACAGCAGAAGGTGGAATTTGAATTCAATTAATCTGGAATTAAAAGCTAGTCTAATGATGGCCATGAAACCATTGTCGATTGTTGTAAAAACCCATCTGGTTCACTAATGTCCTTCAGGGAAGGAAATCTGCCGTCCTTACCTGGTCTGGCCGACGTGACTCCAGATCCACAGCAATGTGGTTAATTCTTACATGCCCTCTGAAATGACCTAGCAAGACACTCAGTTGTACCTAACCGCTACGAAGTCAATAAAAAGACATGAAACTGGACGGACCACCCGGCATCGACCTAGGCAACGGCAAACCCACCCCTGTCGACCCTGCAAAGTCCTCCTTACTAACATCTGGGGGCTTGTGCCAAAGTTGGGAGAGCTGTCCCACAGACTAGTCAAGCAACAGCCTGACATAGTCATACTCACAGAATCATACCTTACAGAGAATGTCCCAGACACTGCCATCACCATCCCTGGGTATGTCCTGTCCCACCGGCAGGACAGACCCACCAGAGGTGGCGGGACAGTGGTATACAGTAGGGAGGGAGTTGCCCTGGGAGTCCTCAACATCGACTCCGGACCCTATGAAGTCTCATGGCATCAGGTCAAACATGGGCAAGGTAACCTCCTACTTATTACCACCTACCGCCCTCCCTCAGCTGATGACTCAGTACTCCTCCATGTTGAACACCACTTGGAGGAAGCACTGAGGGTGGCAAGGGCACAAAATGGACTCTGGCTGGGGGACTTCAATGTCCATCACCAAGAGTGGATCGGTAGCACCACTACTGACCGAGTCCTAAAGGACATAACTGCTAGACTGGATCTGTGGCAGGTGGTGGGAGAACCAACACGAGGGAAAAACATACTTGACCTTGTCCTCACCAATCTGCCAGCTGCAGATGCTTCTATCCATGACTGTATTGGTAGGAGTGACCACCGCACAGTCCTTGTGGAGACGAAGTCCCGCCTTCACATTGAGGATACCCTCCATCGTGTTGTGTGGCACTATCACCGTGCTAAATGGGATAGATTTCGAACAGATCCAGCAATGCAAAACTGGGCATCCATGAGGCGCTGTGGGCCATCAGCAGCAGCAGAATTGTACTCAACCACAATCTGTAACCTCATGGCCCAGCATATCCCCCACTCTACCATTACCATCAGGCCAGGAGACCAACCCTGGTTCAATGAAGAGTGCAGGAGGGCATGCCAGGAGCAGCACCAGGCATACCTCAAAATGAGGTGTCAACCTGGTGAAGCTACAACACAGGACTATCTGCGTGCCAAACTGCGTAAGCAGCATGCGATAGACAGAGCTAAGCGATTCCATAACCAACGGATCCGATCTAAGCTCTGCAGTCCTGCCACATCCAGCTGTGAATGGTGGTGGACAATTAAATAACTAACTGCAGGAGTGGCTCCACAAATATTCCCATCCTCAATGATGGGGGAGCCCAGCACATCATTGCGAAAGATAAGGCAGAAGCATTTGCAACAATCTTCAGCCAGAAGTGCCGAGTTGATGATCCATCCCGGTCTCCTCCTGAAGTTCCCAGCATCACAGATGCCAGATTTCAGCCAATTCGATTCACTCTGCGTGATATCAGGAAACGATTGAAGGCACTGGATACTGCAAAAGCTATGGACCCTGACAATATTCCGGCAATAGTACTGAAGACCTGTGCATCAGAAGTTGTCGCTCTCCTAGCCAAGCTGTTCCAGTACAGCTACAACACTGGCATCTACCCTGCAATGTGGACGATTACCCAGGTATGTCCTGTACACAAAAAGCAGGAAAAGTCCAACCCGGCCAATTACCGCCCCATCAGCCTACTCTCAATCATCGGTAAAGTGATGGAAGGTGTCATCAACAGTGCCATCAAGCAGCACTTGCTTAGCAATAACCTGCTCAGTCACGCTCAGTTTGGGTTCTGCCAGGGCCACTCAGCTCCTGACCTCATTACAGCCTTGGTTCAAACATGGACAAAAGGACTAAACTCGAGATGAGGTGAGAGTGACTGCCCTTGACATCAAGGCAGCATTTGACCGAGTATGGCATCAAGGAGCCCTAGCAAAACTGGAGTCAGTGGGAATCAGGGGGAAATCCCTCCACTGGTTGGAGTCATACCTAGCGCAAAGGAAGATGGTTGTTCTTATTGGAGGTCAATCATCTGAGCTCCAGGACATCACTACAGGAGTTCCTCAGGGTAGTGTCCTGGGCCCAACCATCTTCAGCTGCTTCATCAATTCTTTCTTTTGGGCCTCCTTATCTCGAGAGACAATGGATACGCGCCTGGAGGTGGTCAGTGGTTTGTGAAGCAGCGCCTGGAGTGGCTATAAAGGCCAATTCTGGAGTGACAGGCTCTTCCACAGGTGCTGCAGAGAAATTTGTTTGTTGGGGCTGTTGCACAGTTGGCTCTCCCCTTGCGCCTCTGTCTTTTTTCCTGCCAACTACTAAGTCTCTTCGACTCGCCACAATTTAGCCCTGTCTTTATGGCTGCCCGCCAGCTCTGGCGAACGCTGGCAACTGACTCCCACGACTTGTGATCAATGTCACACGATTTCATGTCGCGTTTGCAGACGTCTTTATAACGGAGACATGGACGGCCGGTGGGTCTGATACCAGTGGCGAGCTCGCTGTACAATGTGTCTTTGGGGATCCTGCCATCTTCCATGCGGCTCACATGGCCAAGCCATCTCAAGCGCCGCTGACTCAGTAGTGTGTATAAGCTGGGGGTGTTGGCCGCTTCAAGGACTTCTGTGTTGGAGATATAGTCCTGCCACCTGATGCAAAGTATTCTCCGAAGGCAGCGAAGATGGAATGAATTGAGACGTCGCTCTTGGCTGGCATACGTTGTCCAGGCCTCGCTGCCGTAGAGCAAGGTACTGAGGACACAGGCCTGATACACTCGGACTTTTGTGTTCCGTGTCAGTGCGCCATTTTCCCACACTCTCTTGGCCAGTCTGGACATAGCAGTGGAAGCCTTACCCATGCGCTTGTTGATTTCTGCATCTAGAGACAGGTTACTGGTGATAGTTGAGCCTAGGTAGGTGAACTCTTGAACCACTTCCAGAGCGTGGTCGCCAATATTGATGGATGGAGCATTTCTGACATCCTGCCCCATGATGTTCGTTTTCTTGAGGCTGATGGTTAGGCCAAATTCATTGCAGGCAGACGCAAACCTGTCGATGAGACTCTGCAGGCATTCTTCAGTGTGAGATGTTAAAGCAGCATCGTCAGCAAAGAGGAGTTCTCTGATGAGGACTTTCCGTACTTTGGACTTCGCTCTTAGACGGGCAAGGTTGAACAACCTGCCCCCTGATCTTGTGTGGAGGAAAATTCCTTCTTCAGAGGATTTGAACGCATGTGAAAGCAGCAGGGAGAAGAAAATCCCAAAAAGTGTGGGTGCGAGAACACAGCCCTGTTTCACACCACTCAGGATAGGAAAGGGCTCTGATGAGGAGCCACCATGTTGAATTGTGCCTTTCATATTGTCATGGAATGAGGTGATGATACTTAGTAGCTTTGGTGGACATCCGATCTTTTCTAGTAGTCTGAAGAGACCACGTCTGCTGACGAGGTCAAAGGCTTTGGTGAGATCAATGAAAGCAATGTAGAGGGGCATCTGTTGTTCACGGCATTTCTCCTGTATCTGACGAAGGGAGAACAGCATGTCAATAGTCGATCTCTCTGCACGAAAGCCACACTGTGCTCGGCCAGCTTCTGGAGCCTGTTCAGAGCGACTCGAGCAAAGACTTTCCCCACTATGCTAGTGGGGAAAGTCTACATCAATGATCTTCCTTCAATCATCAGGTCAGAAGTGGGGATGTTCGCTGATTGCACAATGTTCAGCACCATTCGTGACTCCTCAGATACTGAAGCAGTCCATGTAGAAATGCAGCAAGACCTGGACAATATTCGGGCTTGGGCTGATAAGTGGCAAGTAACATTCGCGCCACACAAGTGCCAGGCAATGACCATCTCCAACAAGAGAGAATCTAACCATCTCCCCTTGACATTCAACAGTATTACCATTGCTGAATCCCCCACTATCAACATCCTGGGGGTTACCATTGACCAGAAACTGAACTGGAGTAGCCATATAAATACTGTGGTTACAAGAGCAGGTCGAGGCGAGGAATCCTGAGGCGAGTAACTCACCTCCTGACTCCCCAAAACCTGTCCACCTTCTTCAAGGCACAAGTCACGGGTGTGATGTAATACTCTGCACTTGCCTGGATGGGTGCAGCTCCAACAACACTCAAGAAGCTCGACACCATCCAGGACAAAGCGGCCCGCTTGATTGGCACCCCATCTACAAACATTCACTCCCTCCACCACCGACGCACAGTGGCAGCAGTGTGTACCATCTACAAGATGCACTGCAGCAATGCACCAAGGCTCCTTAGACAGCACCTTCCAAACCCGTGACCTCTACCAACCAGAAGGACAAGGGCAGCAAATACATGGGAACACCACCACCTGCAAGTTCCGCTCCAAGTCACACATCATTCTGACTTGGAACTATATCGCCGTTCCTTCACTGTCACTGGGTCAAAATCCTGGAACTCCCTTCCTAACAGCACTGTGGGTGTACCTACCCCAAATGGACTGCAGCGGTTCAAGAAGGCAGCTCACCACCACTTTCTCAAGGGCAATTAGGGATGGGCAATAAATGCTGGCCTAGCCAGCGACGCCGACATCCAGTGAATGAATAAAAAAAAAATCACCTTTTCCATGTTGAATTCCAATTCCGTTGGTCACTTCTCTGCCCACTCGTAGCTGCCAGTGTTTGAGAAATGAGGGACCAGTAGCCATTGATATACAATGAAATGCCTGATTTCGAATAGAGGGCAGGTGAAGGTTTGTCACACTGACACTGATGAGTCTGTGGAATTCACAGCCAGGGTTAGTACTGAGGCAGAAACAACGTCAACATTGAAGGTTAGAATGGATAGAAGGATGAAGGAAAAGTGATCTGGGAAGAGACAAGTAAATGTGATGTGGAGGTTAAAGTCCTGAGCATATTTCTATGTATGAACAACATCACCAAAACGCATTAATCAGACATTGCTGTTTGTGGGATCTTGCTGTGCAAAAATGCTGCTGCGTTACCACCCCCACCCCCCCCCCCCCGATAACAGTGACGGCATTTGAAACGCAATTGGTTTGTGGAGGGTGTTTGGGAGAAGCTTCTTGTCATTGCATCAAGGATAAGCCCCTCTCTCAGTGCGAGCTGGATTTCACCTTGAAACGCCAGCCCAGTGTGCTGATGGATAGGCTGGCTGGTCATGATGGAATGTGCAGATGAGCTGTCGCAGTCTCCGTCCCCAGCAGCTGCGTAACGAAAGGAGCTCCTGGCATCAGCTATGCTCCCAGTCCGACAGTCTCCCCTTTCACTGTCTGACCGAATTGACACAAGATCCCATGCAGGAGCCTGCACTGGGACAATGGCTCCCATTCATGTGCCTCAATCCAATTTGCATTGAAAATACGTGCTTTAGACCAAGAATTTGGGAGTAAAATGTGTAATAGCAGCCTGTTCCCAAGCCGAGTACAGTGTGATATTGGGCAGATGTGGCAATTGTGTTAAAAAGTGAAGTGCCTCAAGTCCTTAGCAGAGTTAATGAGTGAATATTGTGGTGTGAATCAGCCACAGGATCTCTGTGTCTCTTCACAAGAGAGCATTCAGAGTAAATTATCCACCAGACAGACAACCACCAGACCCCACTGAATCCCGCTACACACAGTTACCAGGCCCCACTGAATCCCCCTACAGACCAGACCCCACTGAATCCCCCCTACACACAGCTACCAGACCCCACTCAATCCCCCTGTACACAGTTACCAGACCCCACTGAATCCCCCTGTACACAGTTAGCAGACCCCACTCAATCCCCCTGTACACAGTTACTAGACCCCACTGAATCCCCCTGTGCACAGCTTCCAGACCCCACTGAATCCCCCTGTACACAGCTTCCAGACCCCACTGAATCCCCCTGCACACAGTTACCAGACCCCACTGAATCCCCCTGCACACAGTTACCAGACCCCACTGAATCCCCCTGCACACAGTTACCAGACCCCACTGAATCCCCCTGCACACAGTTACCAGACCCCACTGAATCCCCCTGCACACAGTTACCAGACCCCACTGGTTTTTTCGTTTCTAACTGAATTCCAGCCAATTCCACTGCATCATTCTGACTTACTATTTTCTTCTTCCTCCTCCTCTTCCATTTTTAAATGTTGGACTATGACATCAAATATCTCTGCTTTTTTAGCAACTGATTTCAACTCTAACCCCAATTTTGCCGCCAATTCTTTTAGTTTATTCTCAGTTAAAGTTGTCAAGTCACTGAGGGATGCATTCTCCTTTCCCAGAAACTGCTGCAACTGCTAATGCCGTTCTGATGATACAGCCTTTACCCTTATATACAAGAAACCTGGTTCCTTTTATTTTTTCTCTTTCAAATTATTACTCCCCACATAATTCACGTAATTGGCGTTCGAAACATAGAAAATAGGAGCAGAGTAGGCCATTCAGCCCTTCGAGCCTGCCCCGCCATTCATTATGATAGTGGTTGATCATCCAACTCAGTAACCTGTTCCCGCTTTCTCCCCATAACCTTTGATCCCTTTAGACCCAAGAGCTATATCTAATTCCTTCTTGAAAACATACAATGTTTTGGCCTCAACTGCTTTCTGTGGTAGCGAATTCCACAGGCTCACCCTCTCTGGGTGAAGAAATTTCTCCTCATTGCAGTCCTGAATGGTTTACCCTGTATCCTTAGACTATGAGCCCTGGTTCTGGACTCCCCCACCATCGGGAACATCCTTCCTGCATCTACCTTGTCAAGTCTTGTTACAATTTTATAGGTTTCTGTGAGATCCCCCCTCACTCTTCTGAACTCCAGCGAATATAATCCTAACCGACTCAATCTCTCCTCATACGTCAGTCCCGCCATCCCAGGAATCAGTCTGGTAAACCTTCGCTGCACTCCCTCTATAGCAAGAACATCCTCAGATAAGGAGACCAAAACGGCACACAATATTCCAGGTGTGGCCTCACCAAGGCCCTGTATAATTGCAGCAAGACATCCCTGCTCCTGTACTCAAATCCTCTCGCTATGAAGGCCAACATACCATTTGACTTTTTTTCCCGCCTGTTGGACATGCATGCTTACCTTCAGCGACTGGTGTATGAGAACACCCAGGTCTCACTGCATATTCCCCTCTTTCAGTTTATGGCCGTTCAGATAATCTGCCTTCCTGTTTCTGCTACCAAAGTGGATAACCTCACATTTATCCACATTATACTGCACCCGCCATGCATTAGCCCACTCACTCAACTTGTCCAAATTTTGTCCACATTTTGATTCTGCCGTTTTATATATATGTATAGGATGAGGACATATGACCACCTGGTTTTCCAGACTACACTCAGACAATGGACAATGTTGTTCCAATTACCTCTTTTCCAATTTCCATAACATAGGGTAATATATCATCGTATTTTATGTAATCTATTCCCCTTATCACCCCTATATTTTCTATTTCATGTAATTGCATCCCTAACTTGTCTCTCAGAATTACAGGTATTCCCAACACTACTCCAATACTCATAGATCCTGTATTTACACATTCCTGACCTTTCCATACTTAAAATTTTCTGATTTGGCACCTGGTAATTTTATCATTTGTGTGACTAGCTAAGTTCTCCGACTGGGTGTCATTTATCCCAACTGGCACCTGTCCCGCATCAATTTGCCTCAAATTTTCCTTCGTTTGTTCTAACACTCACGAACTGTATGTACTACAAACATTTTCATTATTTGAAATGATATCATTAATAGTATGAGCATGACCTTCTAGTACTCTCATCAGTCCTGTAATTAGTTCAGTTGCTCTGCATGTAACAAATCACATTTTCTTCCATTCCCGGTATCTCTTTGCACACCAGGTGGTGTTTATTTTGGAGTCTGTCATTTGCTGTTGACTTTATATACCTTCATTTGGGACCAGTGTTTCCATCGGCCCTTCCCTTTTACCATTACTTTGTCTCCCACAACAGGCACCTTCGTCTGTTCCTCTTTCATGTCTGTTTCTATGGAATCTCCTGCCTCAGCTCATACAGTTGCCTGCACAGCTCCTTCATAAATCACCCTTCCTCTCATGGGTCCTACTTCCTTACTACCTGCTACGACATACCTTGGCAGTCTCATCACCCTTCCTGTCACCGTATTCATCAAATCCTTTCCTACTTTAGCTACACCACTCTGTCCCTTTTGATCCTTTTTCAAAATATCCTTTACTAGCTGACTAAGAGTTCTAACATTCTGGTCCACATTTTCCAAATCTATAGTATTGACAATTGAAGTTCCCGTATTAATCACTGAACTATGTTTACGTCTCTTTCCCTTTATTATTCCCTCATTACCAAATTCTTGTCTGAGCAATTGTTACAGTAATATCTTGTACAACGTTCGGTTCTTCTCAGGGCACCAGCCAGGTAGCTGGATATCTGAGATATTCAATATTACCGGTACCAACTCGAGCTTTATATTATCATATACAATTTTATTAGTTTTTATTATCGCAAGTCCATTTTCTGGTCCTGCAGTTAAGGCAGGGCAAGGGAGACCAGTCACTTGTGGCTGCTGGGTCGTAACCTTACTCATCGGTAATTCGGATGTGGGGGTAACCGTGGGGGTTGGTGCTTCTTGTCTGTTTAATCTCTCAACCTGGAATAGGAACTGTTCTTTTTTTATCTTAGAGCTTTAATATCTTGCGCTAGGGGGAGTTCGAGGATTGCCTGCACTCACTTTTGCTCTGTCTCGTGCTTTCCCTGTGTTATTACTATTCCCAAATAAGAAACATTTTCCTTCATTATCTGTGCCTTTTTCAGCTTAACTTTCACTCTGACCTTCTGGAGGAAGGTGGAATATCGATGGATTATTATAAAATCCCTGGGAGAGACACATCCAGATGTACTGTTGTCCCTGGAACGTAAACGCAAATTTATATTGACACTCTTGTGCCAACGGTATGGACCAGAACCCATGGCTAATATCCAACACAGTAAACCACTTAGACTGTTTTGTTTTTTACTTTCTAAAACTTTGGGATTGTCCTCTTAAATATCAGATAAATTTCCCTTTGAGTGCTTTAAGTAACCACTCATATCAATTAAATTTTGTTTATTGATTCCAATTTCTTATGCCCAGACTTGGTTGTACTTTTTATACGTTAAAGACAGAAGTACTTGCAACTATCTCTCCTTCTCAAGCACTTTGTCTCATTGATAAAGATGCTGTGATATTTGATGTCTGCAATTCAGTTCTTGAATTCTTAAAGCTGCTGGATCTCTTGCTGTGGCATCTGTTCTCACGTGGCCTTGGAACCTGCCGTCACCTGCTTAAAAAAAACACAAAGAATCCATTGTGGCTCTGCCCCTGAGCCCAATGGGTTAATTTGTCCACTTGTATCTGTCAATTTAGAAATTTAAAATTTAACAATATCCAATATGTATAGATTTTACTCTCAGCAATGCAAAAATTGTGTGGTGGATTAAATGGAAAAAACAATAGCTGCAGCAGTTTGTTTGTCTCCAAGGGGGCGGAACAAAACATTCTCAGCTTCGTCACTTTACAAAACCTTTTTTCTGATCGAAAAGAACTACTCTCCACTTAAAACTTTTTTCATTCCTTTTGGTATCCTTAGGGTTTGAAAACAACAAAATCATTAGTAACATTATCAACTTCAAAGGAAAACATCTCCATCAGGAAAGACAGCATTTTAGATCAATCTGCAATTGTTTTCAAATTTTTACCATCTTTTGTAAGAAGTTCCTAATGCCAGGATTTTTATAACAAAGATAATTCCAAATTCCAATTCACTACAATAAATATTTAAAAACCAAAACAGCCAATGTTATATGAACGAGTCTTGTGTCCGGAACTGAAGACTCCTCCAAAAATTGACATAATAAACTTGAAAGTTCATTGTGGCCACAAATGAAATTTCCAGTTTTTCAACTTAACAGGTCAATTAACCTTAATAGTATAAACTATTATGGGCGGTGCAGTGGTTAGCACCGCAGCCTCACAGCTCCAGTGACCTGGGTTCAATTCTGGGTACTGCCTGTGTGGAGTTTGCAAGTTCTCCCTGTGTCTGCGTGGGTTTTCACCGGGTGCTCCGGTTTCCTCCCACAGCCAAAAGACTTACAGGTTGATAGGTAAATTGGCCATTATAAATTGCCCCTAGTATAGGTAGGTGGTAGGGGAATATAGGGACAGGTGAGGATGTGGTAGGAATATGGGATTAGTGTAGGATTAGTATAAATGGGTGGTTAATGGTTGGCACAGACTCGTTGGGCCGAAGGGCCTGTTTCAGTGCTGTATCTCTAAATCTAAACTTAACTCAGACTTATTAACTTGCAATGCTTATTAACTACACACACAACAGAATAGCACGTGCCTTTTTTTAAAAAAAGATTACGTCATTTTTCTTCTTCTTTCTTCAGGCGCCTTTTCAAATGACTGTAATAAAACCAAAAGCTAAAGAAGAAGTTATTTAACATTCTGAACACAAAAGATTTAACACCAACTCCTTACACAAACTTTAAACAGGATTTCTTTCCTATGTCTCCTTTGTTTATCCTTCTCTCCCTTAAACCAATATCCAATTCCTGACATTTGCTACTTAAACAGTCAGTAAAACATGTCTTCAAGTTTAGACTGCAAAATAAAACAATAGCAGAGTTTCCAATTAAAGCAGTGTTTTAAACTTCAAATTGGATTTTTGCCAAACAGCTTCAGACCTTCAAGGCTAAAGCTTATCTCTTTTAAAATATATTTCAATTTTATATCCCATTCCTGGGTGCACAATCTTAAATTGAAATGAATACACTCAACAATCACTTTTCACACTCATTCAATTCCAAACAACTCAGAAAATTGATTCCTGTAATGGGTTATGAATTCAAAATACCAAATCTCTTTCAAATTCCCTGTCCCGATGTCAAGGAACACACACAGGGTCAACTAATTCACAACCAAAACATGACTCAAGGTTCCCACAAAATATACACCTGTAAAAATAGAAAAAGTAACAGACTCATTCTTTCATCATTAAGGCCAGACAACAAAGAGTTAACGACAGTCAGTTCTACAGAACACAAGTTGTACAGAACACAAGCTGTACATCCCAGGGACATTCAATTCATTCGTGGAAGCTTCCAACATTCACACATTCAAATCAAAGACACAGTAACTTGTTTTTACTCTAAAACATAGTCCTTTATGTCACTCTGCCATAAACTTTGTCATGGAGTCCTCTGGCCTTTAGCAGCCAAGGACCATTGGGTCCGTTCCTTATCCTTACCCAAACTCTCGTTATATCTTCCAGGGACCACTGTCCCGTGGAGGTGCCATATTTTTGCCCAATTTCAGTGTATGTTTTAGCCAAATTAAACTGTTGCTCTACATATTCTTTTAACTGCCGAAGTATTTCATCTTCGGGAACGTCAGGTGGGGCCCGCCCACCTTTGACGGTAGTTGGTAACTGTCGGTTGCCTTCATCCGTCATTTCATCAATGCCGTAGGGTCGGTATAACCGGGTATTTCTACAGATATGCTCAAGCCGACGGAGCTTCCTTCGAAGCCCGTGGGCCAGTATTATGCCAAATACTGCCGAATCAGGCGTCTAAATATGGGGTTTCCGTCTTCAGTATTCCCCCCGAATGGACTCGAGCTACTGAACAAAAAGGTTCGGGATCGTGTTGTGGAGTACCGAGCTTAGACAACGGCCAAGGACTTTTAAAACAACGCGGAGTCCTTACCTCTGGGGCCCGATAACGGTCCGATGTCCAGTGCTTTGGTCTCTATCCTCCAGCGATCCACGAAAAGAGACGAAGTCCGACTGTAGCTTTAAGAAACTTTATTGCAGTACTTAATTGTTACATCTTCAGAAAACTTAACAATGACAGGTGGGGATGTTTGGTAGGAATATGGGATTAGTGTAGGATTAGTATAAATGGGTGGTTGATGTTCGGCACAGACTCGGTGGGCCGAAGGGCCTGTTTCAGTGCTGTATCTCTAATCTAATCTAACTGAACTAAAACTAAAAGCAACACATACACTGAACTAACCTAAGACTAAAAGCACCACACACATTAAACTAACCCCCGAACTAACCCCCCCGCTGAACTGAACTAACTCTTCGCGCCAAATCAAGCCTTATTGTAGTTATTCATACAAATCAGTAACACCTACTCTTTGTTCTCAATTGGTATGCAAACTTCTGCAGTTTCTTGGTGTTGGGGCCTGATTGGGGTACTGCCATGTCAATTTGTCTTAACTTCTTATTCCAGTTTTCCATCCCCTTATCTCCTTCTGAACCGTTAGGCTGACTGTTACACAAAGGGTTATTATTATTAATTGGTATCAGACCCACCGGCCGTCCATGTCTCAGCTTTAAAGACATCTGCAAACGCGACATGAAATCCTGTGACATTGATCACAAGTCGTGGGAGTCAGTTGCCAGCGTTCGCCAGAGCTGGCGGGCAGCCATAAAGACAGGGCTAAAATGTGGCGAGTCGAAGAGACTTAGTAGTTGGCAGGAAAAAAGACAGAGGCGCAAGGGGAGAGCCAACTGTGCAACAGCCCCGACAAACAAATTTCTCTGCAGCACCTGTGGAAGAGCCTGTCACTCTAGAATTGGCCTTTATAGCCACTCCAGGCGCTGCTTCACAAACCACTGACCACCTCCAGGCGCGTATCCATTGTCTCTCGAGACAAGGAGGCCAAAGAAGTAATTATTAAGCAGTCTGTAGCTGTCCTGTTAGTTTCTGCTGATAAGCTGCCTCTGTAGCCCTGAAGTTATGAAGTCATTTCTGATCAGCTGTCTCTGCAGCTCCGAGGTTATTTTGTTAGTAGGCTATACTTAATTGATTAGTTCACTTTAAATGTCCCCAATAGTTCTGTTCCCACACCCTGGATGTTTATTTCCCATCCCTGGTCACCTTGCAGCCATGTCTCCGTAATTTCGACTATATCATACACGTTTACATCTATTTGCGCAATTAATTCATCCACTTTATTGCGAATGCTCCACGCATTAAGGCACAAAGCCTTAAGGCTTGTCTTTTTAACATTACTTGTCCCCTTCCCACTATTTTTCACTGTGGCCCTGTTTGATTCTGGCCCTTGATTTCTCTGCCTATCACTTTTCTTATTCCCCTGACTGTCTTTTGTTCTTGTCTTTGATCCCCTCCTCCTCTGACTCCTTGCAAAGGTTCCCATCCTCCTGCCATTTTAGTTTAAACCCTCCCCAACTACTCCAGCAAATACTCCCCCTAGGACATCCGTCCCGGTCCTGCCGAGACAAACAAACTGCTGCAGCTATTGTTTTTTCCATTTAATCCACCACACAATTTTTGCATTGCTGAGAGTAAAATTTATATTTAATGGACATTATTAAACCTTAAATTTCTAAATTGACAGAATTGGACAAATTAACCCATTGGGCTCAGGGGCAGAGCCGCAATGGATTCTTTGTGTTTTTTTAAGCAGGTGACGGCAGGTTCCAAGGTCACATGAGAACTGATGCCCAACAAGAGATCCAGCAGCTTTAAGAATTTAAAAACCTAATTGCAGACATCAAATATCACAGCATCTTTATCAGTGTGACAATTGACCTACTGGAGGAGCTCCTTCAACTCCTTTGGAAGGTTGGAGTGAAAGTTAACCCGGAAAAGGCACAGATATTGAAAGAAAAGGTTTATTATTTGAGAATAGTGATAACACAGGGAAAGCATGAGACAGAGCAGATGCGAGTACAGACAATCCTCAAACTTCCAACTCCCCCCACCACAAGATACTAAGGCTCTGAGATCATTTTTGGGCCTTGTTGGGTATCGCAGGAACCTTACTGATGGATTTGACTTAAAGCCAGCCCCTTTATATAATATCCTGCAAAGAACTACTATATGCCTGGCGGACAATTGAATTAGAATTAGAACATTACAGCGCAGTACAGTCCCTTCGGCCCTCGATGTTGCGCCGACCTGTGAAACCATCTGACCTACACTATTCCATTTTCATCCATATGTCTATCCAATGACGACTTAAATGCCCTTAAAGTTGGCGAGTCTACTACTGTTGCAGGCAGGGCGTTCCACGCCCCTACTACTCTCTGCGTAAAGAAACTACCTCTGACATCTGTCCTATATCTTTCACCCCTCAACTTAAAGCTATGTCCCCTCGTGTTTGCCATCATCATCCGAGGAAAAAGACTCTCACTATCCACCCTATCTAACCCTCTGATTATCTTGCATGTCTCTATTAAGTCACCTCTCCTCCTCCTCCTCTCTAACGAAAACAACCCCAAGTCCCTCAGCCTTTCCTCGTAAGACCTTCCCTCCATACCAGGCAACATCCTAGTAAATCTCCTCTGCACCCTTTCCAAAGCTTCCACATCCTTCCTATAATGCGGTGACCAGAACTGCACGCGATTCTCCAGGGGCGGTCTCACCAGAGTTTTGTACAGCTGCAGCATGACCTCGTGGCTCCGAAACTCGATCCCCCTACTAATAAAAGCTAACACACCATATGCCTTCTTAACAGCCCTTTTAACCTGGGTAGCAACTTTCAGGGATTTATGTACCTGGACACCAAGATCTGTCTGCTCATCTACACTACCAAGAATCTTCCCATTAGCCCAGTACTCTGCATTGCTGTTACTCCTTCCAAAGTGAATCACCTCACACTTCTCCGCATTAAACTCCATTTGCCATCTCTCAGCCCAGCTCTGCAGCCTATCTATGTCCCTCTGTACCCTACAACACCCTTCGACACTATCCACAACTCCACCGACCTTCGTGTCATCCGCAGATTTACTAACCCACCCTTCTACACCCTCATCCAGGTCATTTATAAAAATGACAAACAGCAGTGGCCCCAAAACAGAACCTTGCGGTACACCACTAGTAACTAAACTCCAGGATGAACATTTGCCATCAACCACCACCCTCTGTCTTCTTTCAGCTAGCCAATTTCTGATCCAAAGCTCTAAATCACCTTCAACCCCATACTTCCGTATTTTCTGCAATAGCCTACCGTGGGGAACCTTATCAAACGCCTTACTGAAATCCATATACACCACATCCACGGCTTTACCCTCATCCACCTGTTTGGTCACCTTCTCGAAAAACTCAATAAGGTTTGTGAGGCACGACCTACCTTTCACAAAACCGTGCTGACTATCGCAAATGAACTTATTCTTTTCAAGATGATTATAAATCCTATCTCTTATAACCTTTTCCAACATTTTACCCACAACCGAAGTAAGGCTCACAGGTCTATAATTACCAGGGCTGTCTCTACTCCCCTTCTTGAACAAGGGGACAACATTTGCTATCCTCCAGTCTTCCGGCACTACTCCTGTCGACAATGACGACATAAAGATCAACAACAACGGCTCTGCAATCTCCTCCTTGGCTTCCCAGAGAATCCTAGGATAAATCCCATCTGGCCCAGGGGACTTATCTATTTTCACTCTTTCCAAAATTGCTAACACCTCCTCCTTGTGAATCTCAATCCCATCTAGCCTAGTAGGCTGTATCTCAGTAATCTCCTCGACAACATTTTCTTTCTCTACTGTAAATACTGACGAAAAATATTCATTTAACGCTTCCCCTATCTCCTCTGATTCCACACACAACTTCCCACTACTATCCTTGATTGGCCCTGTTCTAACTCTAGTCATTCTTTTATTCCTGATATACCTATAGAAAGCCTTAGGGTTTTCTTTGATCCTATCCGCCAATGACTTCTCGTGTCCTCTCCTTGCTCTTCTTAGCCCTCCCTTTAGATCCTTCCTGGCTAGCTTGTAACTCTCAAGCGCCCTAACTGAGCCTTCACGTCTCATCCTAACATAAGCCGCCCTCTTCCTCTTGACAAGCGCTTCAACTTCTTGAGTAAACCACAGCTCCCTCGCTCGACAACTTCCTCCCTGCCTGACAGGTACACACTTATCAAGGACACGCATTAGCTGCTCCTTGAATAAGCTCCACATTTCGTTTGTGCCCATCCCCTGCAGTTTCCTTCCCCATCCTACACATCCTAAATCTTGCCTAATCGCGTCATAATTTCCTTTCCCCCAGCTATAATTCTTGCCCTGCGGTATATACCTGTCCCTGCCCATCGCTAAGGTAAACCTAACCGAATTGTGATCACTATCGCCAAAGTGCTCACCTACATCTAAATCTAACACCTGGCCGGGCTCATTTCCCAGTACCAAATCCAATGTGGCATCGCCCCTGGTTGGCCTGTCCACATACTGTGTCAGAAAACCCTCCTGCACACACTGGACAAAAACAGACCCATCTAAAGTACTCGAACTATAGTATTTCCAGTCAATATTTGGAAAGTTAAAGTCCCCCATAACCACTACCCTGTTACTCTCGCTCCTGTCGAGAATCATCTTCGCTATCCTTTCCTCTACATCTCTGGAACTATTCGGAGGTCTATAGAAAACTCCCAACAGGGTGACCTCTCCTCTCCTGTTTCTAACCTCGGCCCATACTACCTCAGTAGACGAGTCCTCAAACGTCCTTTCTGCCGCTGTAATACTTTCCTTGATTAACAATGCCACACCCCCCCCTCTTTTACCCTCTTCTCTGTTCTTACTGAAACATCTAAATCCCGGAACCTGCAACATCCATTCCTGCCCCTGCTCTACCCATGTCTCCAAAATGGCCACTACATCGAGATCCCAGGTACCAACCCATGCTGCAAGCTCACCCACCTTATTCCGGATGCTCCTGGCGTTGAAGTAGACACACTTTAAACCAAGTTCTTGCTTGCCAGTGCCCTCTTGCGTCCCTGTAACCTTATCCCCTACCTCACTACTCTCAACAGCCTGTACACTGGAACTACAATTTAGGTTCCCATTCCCCTGCTGATTTAGTTTAAACCCCCCCGAAGAGCACTAACAAATCTCCCCCCCAGGATATTGTTACCCCTCTGGTTCAGGTGAAGACCATCCTGTTACGACCCAACAGCCACAAGTGACTGGTCTCCCTTGCCTGGCCTTGACTACAGGACCAGAAAATGGACTTGCAATAATAAAAAGTAATAAAATTGTATATGATAATATAAAGCTTGAGTTGGTACCGGTAATATTGAATATCTCAGATATCCAGCTACCTGACTGGTGCCCTGAGAAGATCCAAGAGTATTACTGCAACAATTGTTGAGACAGGAATTTGGTAATGAGAAAATAATAAAGGGAAAGAGCCATAAACGCAGTTTAGTGAATGACGCAGCCACAGTCCTTAATACAGGAACTTCAATTGTCAATACTATAGATTTGGAAAATGTGGACCAGAAGGTTAGAACTCTCAGTCAGCTAGTAAAGGATATTTTTTAAAAAGGAACAAAAGGCACAGAAGTGGTGTAGCTAAAGTAGGACAGGATCTGTCAAAAAACAGTGACAGGACTGGTGAGAGTACGGGAAGGTCATGCTCATACTATTAATGATATCATAGAAAAGGTAAAGGAGGTCCACGACATTTCAAATAATGAAAGTGTTTGTAGTACATATGGTCCGTGGATGTTAGAACAAACGAAGGAAAATTGGAGGCAGGACAGGTACCAGTTCGGATGAATTACACCCAGTTGGAGGACTTAGCTAGTCACACAAATGATAAAATTATCAGGTGCCAACTCAGAAAACTTAAGGTATGGAAAGGTCAGGAATGTGTAAATACAGGATGATGAGTATTGGAGTAGTGTTGGGAATACCTGTAATTCTGAGAGATAAGTTAGGATAAAACTACATGAAGTAGAAAATATAGGGGTGATGAGGGGAAAAGATTACATAGAATACATACTCATTTCCCGGCGGAGCAGCAGGAGAAGGTAGCGACTCTTCGGTGGGTGAGTGAAGGCATCAGGAGCTGTGTTTTAAAAGTAAGTACTTACTGTTTTACTTACTGTTTTCCTTGTCTTTGAGTTTCTTTTGGCGCCGGAGGAACCGGAAGCTGGTCGGCAGCGAGGACTCCTGGGTAGGTATTTTCCTTAAAGGTGCGGAGCTGAGTAAACCCGAGCCACTACACATGTAGTGTGTCCCACCCATCCTCCTCCTCTAACCTAATAATAAGACCCTTTTTACCCTCCTCCTCTAACCAAAAAGGACTGAGCAGGTAAGCTATTTACTGTTTTTGTTAATATCTATAGTTGTACTTAACTAAGGGGTAATTGAATAAAAGAAATGGCAGCCAGTGTAGTGTATTGCTCCTCCTGCAGAATGTTCGAGGTGAGGGAAACCTCCGGTGGCCCTGCCGACTTCACCTGCTGGAAGTGCATCCGTCTCCAGCTCCTATCAGACCGTGTTAGGGAATTGGAGCTGGAGCTGGATGAACTGAGGATCATTCGGGAAGCTGAGGGGTTGATAGATAGAAGCTACACGGAGGTCGTTACTCCACAAATCAAAGGCAGCTGGGTAACAGTTAGAGGTGGGAAGAGGTCAGTGCAGGGATCTCCTGTGGCCGTTCCCCTCAACAACAAGTATACAGTTTTAGATACTGTTGGGGGGGACGGCCTATCGGGGGCAGGCTGCAGTGACCGGGCCTCTGGCACGGGGTCCTGCACTGTGGCTCAGAAGGGAAGGAGGGAGAATGGGAGAGCACTAGTCATCGGGGACTCGATGGTGAGGAGTACGGACAGGCGGTTCTGTGGGCGCAGGCGAGACGCACGGATGGTTTGTTGCCTCCCTGGTGCCAGGGTCCGTGATGTTTGTGATCGCGTCTTCAGGATCCTTAAAGGGGAGGGGGAGCAGCCAGAGGTCGTGGTGCACATTGGCACCAACGACGTAGGAAGGAAGGGTGGCACAGATGTTAGAAGTGAGTTTAGGGAGTTAGGCTGGAAGCTGAAAGCTCGGACGGACAGAGTTGTTATCTCTGGTTTGTTGCCGGCGCCACGTGATAGTGAGGCTAGGAATAGGGAGAGAGCACAGCTGAACACGTGGCTGCAGGAATGGTGTAGGAGGGAGGGCTTCCAGTTCTTGGATAATTGGACTGCATTCTGGGGAAGATGGGACCTGTTCAAACAGGACGGGCTGCATCTGAACCAGAGGGGCACCAATATCCTGGGAGGGAGGTTTGCTAGTACTGTTCGGGAGGGTTTAAACTAGTTTGGGAGGGGGAAGGGAACCGGACTTGTAATCCAGGGACCAGTGGGTCCACTCAGAAAGACAAAGAGTGTAGTGAGGTATTGGGGAAGGTAGCACTGTCACAGAGGACAGATGGGCACGGAGAAGGGTTAAAGTGCGTATACTTCAACGCAAGAAGCATCAGGAATAAGGTGAGTGAATTGAAGGCGTGGATGGGCACTTGGGACTACGATGTTGTGGCCATCACTGAAACGTGGATAGGTGAGGGGGAGGAATGGTTTTTGGAGGTACCTGGTTATAGATGTTTTCATAAGATTAGGAATGGTGGTAAAAGAGGTGGGGGGGTGGCATTGTTAGTTAGAAATAGTGTAACAACTGCTGAAAGAATTTTCGAGGAGGATCTGCCGACTGAGGCACTGTGGGTTGAGGTCAGGAACAGGAAAGGAGCAGTCACCTTGATGGGAGTTTTCTATAGGCCCCCCAATAGCAGCAGGGAGGTGGAAGAGCAGATTGGGAAACAGATTTTGGAAAGGAGCAGAAGTCACAGGGTAGTAATTATGGGGGATTTCAACTTCCCAAATATTGATTGGCAACTCTTTAGATCGAATAGTTTGGATGGGGTAGTGTTTGTGCAGTATGTCCAGGAAGCTTTTCTGACTCAGTATGTAGACTGCCCGACCAGAGGGGAGGCAATATTGGATTTGGTACTAGGTAATGAACCAGGGCAAGTGATAGAGCTGTTGGTGGGCGAGCACTTTGGAGATAGTGATCACAATTCTGTAGCATTCACTGTGGTAATGGAGAGGGATAGGTATGTGCAACAGGGCAAGGTTTACAATTGGGGGAAGGGTAGATATGATGCTGTCAGGCAGGAACTGAGGAGCATAAGTTGGGAGCATATGCTGGCAGGGAAGGGCACGGTCGAAATGTGGAACTTTTTCAAGGAGCAGATAGTAGGGGCCATTGATAAGCATGTCCCTGTCAGACAGGGAAGGGATGGTCATGTGAGGGAACCGTGGTTGACAAGAGAGGTTGAGAGTCTTGTTAGGAAGAAGAAGGATGCGTATATAAAGTTGAGGAAAAAGGGCACAGGCATAGCTCTGGAGGGATACAAGATGGCCAGGAAGGATCTGAAGAAAGGGATTAGGAGAGCTAAGAGAGGGCATGAAAAATGCTTGGCGGGTAGGATAAAAGAAAACCCCAAGGCCTTTTACGCGTATGTCAGAAATATGAGGATGACTAGGGGGACCATAGGTCCGGTCAAGGACAATAGCGGGAGACTGTGTGTTGAGCCGGAAGAGATAAGTGAGGTTTTGAATGAGTACTTCTCTTCGGTATTTACGAATGAGAAGGGGTGTATTACTGAAGAGGACGGTGGGAAGCAGACTGGTAAGCTCGAGGAAGTGCTCGTTAGGAGGGAAGATGTGTTGGGGTTTTTGAATAACTTGAAGATAGACAAGTCTCCCGGGCCTGACGGGGTATATCCAAGGATGTTATGGGAAGCAAGGGATGAAATTGCAGAGCCGCTGGCAATGATCTTTTCATCTTCTCTGCTGACGGGGGTGGTACCAGGTGATTGGAGGGTGGCAAATGTTGTGCCCCTGTTCAAGAAAGGGAATAGGAACAACCCTGGGAATTACAGGCCAGTTAGTCTTACTTCGGTGGTAGGCAAGTTGATGGAAAAGGTGCTGAGGGATAGGATTTCTGAGCATCTGGAAAGACACTGCTTGATTCGGGACAGTCAGCACGGTTTTGTGAGGGGTAGGTCTTGCCTCACAAGCCTGATTGAATTCTTTGAGCAGGTGACCAAGCAAGTGGATGAGGGTAAACCAGTGGATGTGGTGTACATGGATTTTAGTAAGGCATTTGATAAGGTCCCCCATGGTAGACTTATGGAGAAAGTCAGGAGGCATGGGATAGTGGGGAATGTGGCCAGTTGGATTAAGAATTGGCTAACTGATAGAAGGCAGAGAGTGGTCTTAGATGGTAAATACTCAGCCTGGAGCCCAGTTACCAGTGGCGTGCCGCAGGGATCAGTTCTGGGTCCTCTCCTGTTTGTGATTTTTATTAACGACTTGGATGAGGAAGTCGAAGGGTGGGTCAGTAAATTTGCAGATGATACAAAGGTTGGTGGAGTTGTGGATACCGAGGAGGGCTATTGTCGTCTGCAAAGGGACTTGGATAGGTTGCAGTGCTGGGCTGAAAAGTGGCAGATGGAGTTTAACCCTGAAAAGTGTGAGGTCGTCCATTTTGGAAGGACAAACAGGAATGCAAAATACTGGGTTAACGGTAGGGTTCTTGGGCATGTGGAGGAGCAGAGAGACCTTGGGGTCTATGTGCATAGATCATTGAAAGTTGCAACTCAAGTGGATAGGGCTGTGAAGAAGGCATATGGGGTGTTAGCGTTCATTAGCAGAGGGATTGAATTTAAGAGCCGTGAGGTGATGATGCAGCTGTACAGGACCTTGGTAAGGCCTCATTTGGAGTACTGTGTGCAGTTCTGGTCGCCTCATTTTAGGAAGGATGTGGAAGCCTTGGAGAGGGTGCAGAGGAGATTTACCAGGATGTTGCCTGGAATGGAGAATAAGTCTTACGAGGAAAGGCTGAACATTCTAGGCCTCTTCTCATTAGAAAGGAGAAGGATGAGGGGTGACATGATAGAGGTTTATAAGATGATCAGGGGAATAGATAGGGTAGACAGTCAGAAACTTTTTCCCCGGGTGGAGCAAAGCGTTACAAGGGGTCATAAATTTAAGGTGAAGGGTGGGAGATATAAGGGGGATGTCAGGGGAAGGTTCTTTACCCAGAGAGTGGTCGAGGCATGGAATGCCTTGCCCGGGGAAGTTGTTGAGTCAGAAACTTTAGGGACTTTCAAAAGGCTTTTGGATAGGTATATGGATAAAGGAGAATGATGGGGTATAGATTAAATTGTCCTTGACAGAGGACAAAGGATCGGCACAACATTGTGGGCCGAAGGGCCTGTTCTGTGCTGTATGTTCTATGATTCTATGATTCTATGAATACCATGATATTTTACCCTACGTTATGGAAATTGGAAAAGAGGTAGTTGGAACAATATTGTCTGAGTGTAGTCTGGAAAACCTGGTGGTCATATGTCCTCATCCTATATATAAAACGGCAGAATCAAAATGTGGGTTTAATGCCACTGTAAATTGCACCATGCAGACTAGGAAAGCATTGTCAGGGCTAACCCATGTGGCCTATATGGGAAAGGGGATATATTGCTTAACCACCACAACGAAGGAGTACCAGTATGGACATAACTGGACTTGTCTGGTGAACAACAGTATGTTTTGTTTAAACCCACAAATACCAACCAGGGTGGGGAAGATGGAGTTGGTAGACATACAAATTTGAAAGACAAAGTATTAAGGAGGGTTTGATAAATTACCTCCAGTAAAATAAATATACTATTGCGCAATTGCCCACGCGCTTGGGTAAAGAGAGACAGCAGCTAGAAGCCACTGCTGTAGTGTACTACAATCTGGAACAACAGTTGAAGAAGCTACACGATGAGATTGACGAGATAAACGATTCAACCTGGTGGGAGAACTTATGGAACTGGGGGTCAAACGTGCAGATACACCCCTGGTTTAGAATTATCTCCCATGATCTGATAGTGGTTTTGGGTATCATGGTGTTATATGTGACATACTTAATTTGGAAACTTTAGAAATTAATTAGGCGATGTGAGAGGATGTATGAATACAGGATGGACAGCTACCTTAAAGACGATCAGTGTTCAAACTTGCTCTATAAAAGATAGACAATTAGTTATGCCACACAAGGGTGATTGTGTAACCTATTCGTATATACTTAAAATGAATTAATGAATGGTCAATTTGCTCTAAGAATGAAATTGCGGCTGTATTATATTCGCACAATTAATTATGTAATGGTGATACAAATGCCTAAATGTATGGGAAACAACTATGTGCTGCTATTACTGTCGCCAAGTTACTGTTACGTGAATACGGGCCTAGGTTTGGAATCCCTGAAATCATATCTAGCGACAATGGCCCTTCACTTCTTGCTGGCGGCACAGGGTGGGGGGGCGGGGGTCTGTGCAGCTCGTCCTGTATGTTGTCATCCAACTCTTCCTTTGTTGCATCCGCTCCGTTTGCCGGTCACAGAATCTCCAGGGTCCTGGTGGCAATCCAACAACCCATCTTCTCCCTCCTTCTGAATCATGACACCACTAAGGATGAAGCCCAACGGCTAGCAAATATAGAACTTGAGTGAGACCTGGCAGTTGTCCTTCCAGGACAAAAGGGGGAAAGTGTGGAACCTGAGGTGAGCCATCCCTGGACTAGGGGTGTGAGTTTGCTTGGTCAATATGTTTCTCACAAAAACTGTTCCTTAGGAAAGTGCCATGTCTGGCTGATGAGATAAGAAGAGTGTTGTTGAAGCCTGATATCCCTTTCTGTTGTTGAGCTGTACCAGCTGCAAGGCCAATGGTGAGATAGATATGTAAACGAAGGATTGAAAATTACTGTATCTTATTCATTTCGAGCAAGAATTAAATTGTAATATTATTGGTGCTTTAGAATGCAAATTAAGGATTGAAATATTGTTGTAAGATTATTGGTTGCAGAATAGTATAATTGCCACTGTTTGACTGTAATTCTTTCGAACATCGCACTGAGTCTCAATGTGAGCTCTACTGTGTTTGTTCTCCTTGTGCACAAGTTAATAAAGTAGTTTGCGAGTACTCATCCGAGGAAGTTTGATTTATTTTGCTCTAGTTTCTTCCACAGTATCACCTGTCCAGTTTGTAATTGTCCCACCTCACCCAGAACCGGTCCCAATGTCCCAGGAATCTAAAACCCTCCGCCTCACACCATCTCTTCAGCCACGTACTCATCCGATATATCCTGCTATTTCTACTCTGACTAGCACGTGGCACTGGTAGTAATCCTGAGATCACTATCTTTGAGCTCCTGCTTTTCAACTTGCTTCCTAGCTCCCTATATTCTGCTTTTAGGACCTCATCTTTTTTTTTACCACTGTATCCCCCTGCACAGCTACCAGACCCACTGAATCCCCCTTATGCATAACCAGATTCCACTGAATTCCCTTACACACAGCTACTGGACCCCACTGAATCCTCCCTACATAGAGCTGCCAGACCCCACTGAATTCCCCCCTACACACAACTACCGATGCCTCACTATCCTGTTCACTGCAGATGCATTAAAATCATAGGGTCTTTTTGGCCTGACATAGCTTTTTAAAAAATCGTTCATGGGATGTGGGTGTCACTGGCTCGGCCAGCATTTATTGCCCATCTAACTTGCCCTTGAGAAGGTGGTGGTGAGCTGCTTCTTTGAATTGCTGTAGTCCTTTGGGTGTAGGTACACCCACAGTGCTGTTAGGAAGGGAGTTCCAGGATTTTGACCCAGCGACAGTGAAGGAACGGTGATATAGTTCAGGATGGTGTGTGACTTGGAGGGGAACTTGCAGGTGCTGGTGTTCCCATGTATTTGCTGCCCTTGTCCTTCTAGTTGGTAGAGGTTGCGGGTTTGGAAGGTGCTGTCTAAGGAGCCTTGGTACAGCCTTGGTGCATTGCTGCAGTGCATCTTGTAGATGGTACACACTGCTGCCACTGTGCGTCGGTGGTGGAGGGAGTGAATGTTTGTAGATGGGATGCCAATCAAATGGGCTGCTTTGTCCTGGATGGTGTCAAGCTTCTTGAGTGTTGGAACGGCACCCATCCAGGCAAGTGGAGAGTATTCCATCACACTCCTGACTTGTGCCTTGTAGTTGGTAGACAGGCATTGGGGAGTCAGGAGGTGAGCAACTCGCCGCAGGATTACTAGCCTCTGAACTGCTCTTGTAGCCATGGTATTTATATGGCTACTCCAGTTCAGTTTCTGGTCAATGGTAACCCCCAGGATGTTGATAGTGTGGGAATCTGCAATGGTAATGCCATTGAATGTCAAGGAGAGATGGTTAGATTCTCTCTTATTTGGGATGGTCATTGCCTGGCACTTGTGTGACGTGAATGTTACTTGTCACTTATCAACCCAAGCCTGGATATTGTCCAGGTCTGGATCTGGACATGGGTTGTTTCAGTATCTGAGGAGTTGTGAATGGTGCTGAACATTGTACAATCATCAGCGAACATCAAACTTGTGACCTTATGACGGGGGGAAGGTCATTAGTGAAACAGCTGAAGATGATTGGGCCTGGGACACTACCCTGAGGAACTCCTGCAGTGATGTCCTGGGACTGAGGTGATTGATCTCCAGCATCTTCCTTTGCGCTAGGTATGACTCCAACTAGTGGAGAGTTTTCCTCCTGATTCCCATTGACTCCAGTTTTGCTCGGGCTCCTTGATGCCATACTTGGTCAAATGCTGCCTTGATGTCAAGGGCGGGCAGTCACTCTCACCTCACCTCTTCAGTTCAGATCTTTTGTCCACGTTTGGATCAAGGCTGTAATGAGATTTGGAGCTGAGTGGCCCTGGCGGAACCCAAACTGAGCGTCAGTGAGCAGGTTTTTTTTTATATTGGTTCATGGGATGTGGGCATCGCTAAAGGCCTGCTACCCGACCCGAACCCGATGGGACCCAATGACGTGTCGGGTTTGGGTTGAGTCGGGCCCCTCTTCCGGGTCCTGCTTTCGGGCTCGGGTTGGGCCGGATACACGCGATAAGTGCTCTGCTGGTAAGTATTGAAATTAAAAAAACTTACCTGAGCTGGGTGTCCGGGACGAAGCTGAATTTGCGCAGGGAGCGAGTGACGTCACTATGATGTCATCACACATGCGCCACAGCTTCTTGCAGGTTCGGTGTCAGGAAGGTGAGTAAAGGGATGGTCAGGTTGGGCTCGGGCTGGGACGGGTTCGGATTGGGTACTTTTTCCCGACCTGAGCAGGCCTGAGAGGAAAAAGGAAGCATACATAAGGTCTAGGAGGCTGAAGAAGGACGAAGCTTTGAAAGAATATCGGGAATGTAGGACCAATCTGAAACGAGGAATTAAGAGAGCTAAAAGGGGTCATGAAATATCTTTAGCAAACAGGGTTAAGGAAAATCCCAAAGCCTTTTATTCATATATAAGGAGCAAGAGGGTAACTAGAGAAAGGATTGGCCCACTCAAGGACAAAGGAGGAAAGTTATGCGTGGAGTCAGGGAAAATGGGTGAGATTCTAAATGAGTACTTTGCATTGGTATTCACCGAGGAGAGGGACATGACGTATGATGAGGTTAGGGACAGATGTTTGATTACTCTAGGTCAAGTCTGCATAAGGAGGGAGGAAGTGTTGTGTATTCTGAAAGGCATTAAGGTGGACAAGTCCCCAGGTCCGGATGGGATCGATCCCAGGTTACTGTGGGAAGCGAGAGGGGAAATAGCTGGGGCCTTAACAGAGATCTTTGCAGCATCCTTAAGCACGGGTGAGGTCCCGGAGGACTGGAGAATTGCTAATGTTGTCCCCTTGTTTAAGAAGGGTAGCAGGGATAATCCAGGTAATTATAGACCGGTGAGCCTGACGTCAGTGGTAGGGAAGCTGCTGGAGAAGATACTGAGGGATAGGATCTATTCCCATTTGGAAGAAAATGGGCTTATCAGTGATAGGCAACATGGTTTTGTGCAGGGAAGGTCATGTCTTACCAACTTAATAGAATTCTTTGAGGAAGTGACAAAGTTGATTGATGAGGGAAGGGCTGTAGCTGTCATATACATGGACTTCAGTAAGGCGTTTGATAAGGTTCCCCATGGTAGGCTGATGGAGAAAGTGAAGTCGCATGGGGTCCAAGGTGTACTAGCTAGATGGATAAAGAACTGGCTGGGCAACAGGAGAGAGAGAGTAGCAGTGGAAGGGAGTTTCTCAAAATGGAGACGTGTGACCAGTGGTGTTCCACAGGTATCCGTGCTGGGACCACTGTTGTTTGTGATATACATAAATGATTTGGAGGAAAGTATAGGTGGCCTGATTAGCAAGTTTGCAGACGACACTAAGATTGGTGGAGTAGCAGATAGTGAAGGGGACTGTCATAGAATACAGCAGAATATAAATAGATTGGAGAGTTGGGCAGAAAAATGGCAGATGGAGTTCAATCAGGGCAAATGCGAGGTGATGCATTTTGGAAGATCCAATTCAAGAGTGAATTATACAGTAAATGGAAAAGTCCTGGGGAAATTGATGTCCAGAGAGATTTGGGTGTTCAGGTCCATTGTTCCCTGAAGGTGGCAGCGCAGGTCAATAGAGTGGTCAAGAAGGCATACGGCATGCTTTCCTTAATCGGACGGGGTATTGAGTACAAGAGTTGGCAGGTCATGTTGCAGTTGTATAAGACTTTGGTTCGGCCACATTTGGAATACTGCGTGCAGTTCTGGTCGCCACATTACCAAAAGGATGTAGATGCTTTGGAGAGGGTGCAGAGGAGGTTCACCAGGATGTTGCCTGGTATGGAGGGCGCTAGCTATGAAGAGAGGTTGAGCAGATTAGGATTATTTTCATTAGAAAGACGGAGGTTGAGGGGGGACATGATTGAGGTGTACAAAATCATGAGAGGTATAGACAGGGTGGATAGCAAGAGGCTTTTTCCCAGAGTGGGGGATTCAATTACTAGGGGTCACGAGTTCAAAGTGAGAGGGGAAAAGTTTAGGGGGGATATGCGTGGAAAGTTCTTTACGCAGAGGGTGGTGGGTGCCTGGAATGCATTGCCAGCGGAGGTGGTAGACGCGGGCACGATGGCGTCTTTTAAGATGTATCTAGACAGATACATGAATGGGCAGGAAGAAAAGAGATACAGATCCTTAGAAAATAGGCGACATGTTTAGATAGAGGATCTGGATCGGCGCAGGCTTGGAGGGCCGAAGGGCCTGTTCCTGTGCTGTAATTTTCTTTGTTCTTTGTTTAGGCGTCACTGGCCAGGCCAGCATTTATTGTCCATCCCTAATTGCCCTTGAGAAGGTGTTGGTGAGCTGCTGCCTTGAACTGCTGCAGTCCATGTTGCTGAGCAAGTGCCGCATGATAGCACTGTCGATGACCCATTCCATCACTTTGCTGATTATAGGGAGTAGACGGATAGGTAATTGGCCGGGTTGAACTTGTCCTGTTTTTATGCACTGGACATGTCTGCACAATTTTCCACATTGCCGACTGATGCCATTGTTACAGCTGTACTGAAACAGCTTGGCTAGGGGCGCGGATAGATCTGGACATTGCTGTTGTTGGAATGTTGTCAGGGCCCATAGCCTTTGCTAGTCCCTTCAGCCGTTTCTTGATATCACATGGAGTGAATCAGATTGGCTGAAGACTGGTATTTGTGATGCTGGGGATCTCAGGCGGAGGTCGAGATGGATCATCGGCTTGGCACTTCTGGCTGAAGATGGATGCAAATGGTTCAGCCCAGTCTTTTGCAATGATGTGCTGGGCTCCCCCATCATTCAGGATGCGGATATTTGTGGAGCCTCCTCCTCTGGTTAGTTTTTTAATTGTCCACCACCATTCATGACTAGATGTAGCAGGACTGCAGAGCTTAGACCTGATCCATTGGTTATGGGATCACTTAGCTCTGTCTATCGCATGCTAGTTCTGCTGTTTAGCATGCAAGTAGTCCTGTGTTGTAGCTTCACCAGGCTGACACCTCATTTTTAGGTATGCTTGGTGCTGCTCCTGGCATGCACTCCTGCACTCTTCATTGAACCAGGGTTCGACCCCGGCTTGATGGTAATGGTAGAGTGGGGGATATGCTGGGCCTTGAGGTTACAGATTGTGGTTGAATACAATTCTGCTGCTGCTGATGGCCCACAGCGCCTCTTGGATACCCAGTTTTGCATTGCTAGATCTATTTGAAATCTATCCCATTTAGCTCTGTGGTAGTGTCATACAATACAATGGAGGGTATCCTCAATGTGAAGGCGGGACTTTGTCTCCACAAGGACTGTGCGGTGGTCACTTCTACCAATACTGTCATGGACAGATGCATCTGTGGCAGACAGATTGGTGAGGACGAAGTCAAGTAGGTTTTTCCCTCGTGTTGGTTCTCTCACTGCCTGCTGCATACCCAGTCCAGCAGCTATGTCCTTTCGGACCCAGCCAGCTCGGTCAGTAGTGGTGCTACTGTTGGTGGTGGATGTTGAAGTCCTCCACCCAGAATACATTTTGTGCCCTTGCCACCCTCAGTGCTTCTTCCAGTTGGTGTTCAACATAGAAAAGCACTGATTCATCAGCTGAGGGGATGTGGTAGGTGTTAATCTGCTGGATCCTTGCTCATCGTTGACCTGATGCCCTGAGACTTTATGGGGTCTGGATTCGATGCTGAGGACTCCCAGGGCAACTTCCTCCTGACTGTATACCACTGTGCTGGCTCCTCTGGTGGGTCTGTCCTGCCAGTGGGACAGGACATACACGGTGATGGTGGTGTCTAGGACGCTGTAAGTTGGGTATGATTTGGTGAATATGACTACGTCAGGCTGCTGCTTGACTAGTCTGTGGGACAGCTCTCCCAACTTTGGCACAAGCCCCCAGATGTTAGTAAGGAGGACTTTGCAGGGTCGACAGGGCTGGGTTTGCCGTTGGCATTTCCAGTGCCTAGGTCGATGCCGGTTGGTCCGTCTAGTTTTATTCCTTCTCTTAGACTTTGTAGCGGTTTGATAAAACTGAGTGGCTTGCTAGGCCATTTCAGAGGGCATGTAAGAGTCAACCATATCACTGTGGGTCTGGAGTCACATGTACACCAGACCAGGCAAGGATGCAGATTTCCTTCCGTTAAGGACATTGGTGAACCATATAATGTAGTATTAGAGTAAAGGATAAGGAGGGGGAGGAATTTCTGAGATGCGTTCAGGCGAACTTCCTCGCTTCCTATGTTCTCAGTCCAACTGGAAAGGAGGCGTTGCTGGATCTGGTGCTGGGAAATGAGGTGGGCCACGTGAACCAAGTGTCTGTGGAGCAGCACCTGGGTAAGAGTGATCATCGTATCATAAGGTTTAGATTAGCAATGGATAAAAGAAAGGAACAATCTAAGGTAGAAATTCTCAATTGGAAGACTGCTAACTTCAATAGCTGAGTAGAATAGCCAGGGTAAAATGGAACTAAAGATTGACATGAAAAACTGTAACAGAGCAATGGGTGATCTTTAAGGAGGAAATATTTCAGGTACAGGCTAGGTACGTTTCAAAAAAGGTGTAAGGCAGGGGAACCAAAGCCAGGATGATGAGGGAGATAGAGAATATGATGTAACAAAAAAAAGGGTGTATGCTTCATGCAGGAAGCAGGCCAAATACAATAAGTTGAAAGGGGAGGTGAAACGGAAAATAAAACTGGCAAAAAGAGAACATGAGAATAGAACAGCAGTTAACCTAATAGGGAACCTAAAGATATTCTACCATCATGCAAATAATAAGCAGGTAGTAAGAGGTGGAGTGGGCCCTATTAGGGTGAAAGAGGGTAATATATGACTTGAGGTGCAGGGCAAGACTAGAATACTTAATGAGGACTTTATATTGGTGTTTACTAAGGAAGAGGATGCTGACAAAATATTGGTAGAAGCTGAGGCGGTAGAGGTGAAAATTGATGGATAGGATGTACTGGAAAGGCTGGTTTTGTTTAGAGTGAATAAGTCACCTGGTCCGGATGGTTTGCATCCCAGGTTGCTAAATGAAGTGGGGTGGAGATGGTGGAAGGGCTTGCTGTAATCATCCAATCTTCCCTGGATATGGGGGAGGTTCCAGAGGATTGGAGAGTGACAAATGTGACCCCCTTATTCAAGAAAAGGTGTAAGGACAGTCCTAGCAACTGCAGGCCAGTCAGTTTAACATCAGTTTTTTATTCTTTCATGGGACGTGGCCTTTGCTGGCAAGGCCAGCATTTGTTGCCTTTGACAACCGAGTGGCTTGCTACCATTTCAGAGAGAAGTTAAGAGTCAACCACATTGCTGTGGGTCTGGAGTTACATGTAGGCCAGACCAGGTAATGACAGCAGATTCCTTCCCTCAAGGACATGAGTGAACCAGATGGATTTTTATGACAATTGATAGTGTCATGGCACCATTACTGAGACTAGCTTTTAATTAATTGATTGAATTTGTTAATTAATTGAATTTAAATTCCACCAGCTGCCATGGTGGGGTTTGAATCTATGTCCCCAGGGCAATAGCCTGGGCCTTTGGATTAGTAGTGGGCCTTTGGATTAGTAGTACGCCATTGCCTCCCCTAATTGGTGGTGGGTAAGGTTTTAGAATCAATCATCAGGGGAAAAAAAATCAACATGCACTTGGAGAGGTTAGAGTTGGAGAGAGCCAGCATGGATTTGTAAAAGGCAGATCGTGCTTGAATAATCTAATTGATTTTTTTTGATGAAGTATTAAAGAAGGTTGATGAAGAGAAAGAAATGGATGTTGTCTGAAGGATTTGAAAAAAAGCATTGACAGAGTACCACATAAAAGGCTGTTTAACAAAATTGAGGCTTGTGGAATCGGAGGGTCAGTGTCAGCTTGGATAAAAAAAATGGCTTAAGGACAGAAAACAGCGAGTCATGGTAAATGGTTGTTTTTCAGACTGGAAGATGGTAGACAGGATCAGTGCTAGGACCACTGCTTTTTCTGATGTATATAACTGACTTGGATATTGGAGTACAGAGTAAAATTTCAAAATTTGCCACCGATACCAAAATTGGAGGTGTGGTAGACAGTGAGGATGATACCAATTAACTACAACAGAATATAGATAGGCTAGCAGAATGGGCAGAGAGGTGGCAGATGGAACTTAATGCATAGAAATGTGATGCATTTTGGCAAAAGGGATAGGGAGAGACAATCTAGACTAAATGGCATAGTTCTAAAGAGTGTGCACAGACAGAGGGACATGGCAGTTCATGTACGTCGATCTTTGAAGGTGTCAGGATTTATTGAGAGAGTGGTTAGTGAAGCATATGGGATCTTGGGCTTCATAAATAGAGGCATTGAGTACAAAAGCAGGGAAGTTTTGCTGAACCTTTAAAAACCTTTGGTTAGGCCCCAGTTAGAATATTGCGTCCAGTTCTGGTCACCACATTTTAGAAAGGCAGTGAGCGTCCTTGAGAGGAGATTTACCAAAATGGTTCCATGAATAAGGGATTTTAGCTATAAGGTTAGGTTGAAGAAGCTGGGGTTGTTCTCCTTGGAGCAAAGGAGATTGAGGAGAGATTTGATAGAGGTGTATAATTATGACAGTTCAGATAAGATTGACAAAAGCTGTTTCCATTAGTTGATGGTAAGAGGACTAGGGAACACAGATTGAAGGTTTTGAGCAAGAGATGCAGGGGGGATGTTAGGAAGAACTTTTTTACACAGTGAGTGTTAATGACCTGTAACATGTTGCTTACGAGGGTGTTGGAATCAGAGATGATGAATGATTTCAAAAGGAAATTGGATGGGCGCTTGAGGGAAATAAACCTGCAGGGCTACAGGGATCGAGTGGAGGTGTGGGACTGATTGGATGGCTCTACAGAGAGTTGGCATGGATTCGATTGGCTGAATGGCCTCATTCTGTGCAGTTATGACTCTATGACTCATCTATTTTGACCTGTCTGCAGCCTTTGACACAGTTGACCATCATCTTCCAATGCCTCTCCTCTGTCGCCCATGAGGGTGGGACTGCATTCTATCCTTGACTCCCTACTATTAGCTACATGCTGCCACTCGGTGACATGATCTGAAATATGCTGTCAGGTTTCCTGCTGATGACATTCAGCTCTACCTCACCACTGTCCCCCTCGACTGCTCCACTGTCTCATTTGTCACATGTTTGTTTGCCATCCAGTAGTGGATGAGCAGAAATTTCATAGAGTAGACTGAAAACGTTGCCTTCAGTCTCCACCACAAAAGCTGCTCGCTCAGCAGTGACTGCATCTTTCTCCCGAGCAACTGTCTGAGGCTGAACCAGTCTGTTCGCATCCTTGGTGCTACATTTGGCACTGAGATGATCTTCCAAGCACATCACTAAGGCACATCGCCTATTCCACCTCTAACATTGTTCGACTCTGCCTCTGCTCATCTGCTGCTGAAACTCAACTTTGATACCTCTAGACTTGACTATTCCAGTGCTCTTCTGGCCGGTCTCCAATCTTCCACATAAAGTGGAGCTCATCCAAAACTCTGCTGTCCAAATCCTAACACACACCAAGTCCCGTTCACTCATCATCACTGTGTTCACTGACCACCATTGATCCCGGTCTGGCAATGCCTCATTTTTAAAATTCTCATCCCTGTTTTCAGATCCCTCTATGACTTCACCTTTCTTTATCCCTGAAATCTCCTCCAGCCCGACAATCCACTGAGATACCTGGGCTCTTCCAATTCTGGCTTGTTCCGCATCCCTGGATTTCATCGCTCCACTGTTGGCAGCTGTGTCTTCAGCTGCTTAGACCCTCAGCTCTGGAATTCCTTCCTCAGGCCTCCCCATCCCTCTAACTTCTCATTTTATAACACTCCGTAAAACATACTGCTTTACCAAGCTTGAGGTCATCTGTGACTCGGTGTAAAACCTTGCACAAGTGTTCTTGTAAAATGGCTTGGGCATGTTCCTATGTTAAAGGTGCTATATAAATGAAAGTTATTGTGGTGGTCCTGGGCTGTAATTGCCCCTCTCCTGTGAGTGTGTCTTAGTCCTGGGTTGTCATTGCTTCTTTCCTGTGAGTGTGTGATTGTCCTGGGATGTAATTGCCCCTCTCCTGTGAGTGTGTGATGGTCATGGGCTGTAATTGCCCCTCTCCTGTGAGTGTGTGATTGTCCTGGGATGTAATTGCCCCTCTCCTGTGAGTGTGTGATGGTCCTGGGGTGTAATTGCCCCTCTCCTGTGAGTGTGTGATGGTCATGGGCTGTAATTGCCCCTCTCCTGTGAGTGTGTCTTAGTCCTGGGTTGTCATTGCTTCTTTCCTGTGAGTGTGTGATAGTCCTGGGCTGTAATTGCCCCTCTCCTGTGAGTGTGTCTTAGTCCTGGGTTGTCATTGCTTCTTTCCTGTGAGTGTGTGATAGTCCTGGGCTGTAATTGCCCCTTTCCTGTGAGTGTGATGGTCCTGGGGTGTAATTGGCCTAGCAGGTCTGTACTCTCCCCACGGGCACTTTTTTGTTTGAAGGGCTGTTAATTGTGTAAAGATCTTTGCTGACCCTCATGCAGTTGGAATGAGTCAGACAGCACGTTCTTTTCATTCAGTGCCCCCAATGCTCTCTCAATACATTTTGACCAGATTTTGTCCAGCTTCTGCTGTGCTGTTATGCACAGATGTGTCAATTGAGTTTCTTGACGTGGGTGCCCGAACTGGGGACTGATGGGCTTGATGAGTGTTCAGCACTCTCCCTGTTAGAGAGCTTCTAGCTGCAGTTTACCAGACCGGCGATCTGGAACCTGATAGTTCATTACTCCATGAATTAATGAGGTGTGGACGATGACCCTGTTCTGCTCACTAGTCAATGGACCTGACAGGATGGGGTGATTCTCAGTTCCATACTTAGCACATACTGAATGAAGTAATCGAAAAGTCCCTGGGCACTGCTGAACCCAGCACTTCATGCAGAGTTTGGCCTGCTTCTAACTCGCCACGATGCCGTTGTATGATGGAAACAGCAGGAGTCCATTGAGCCCCTTGAATCTGCTCCACTGTTCATCGGAACATAGGAACAGGAGGAGGCTATTCCGTTCTCCCAGTGTATTAGATCATGGCTGACCTATACCTCAACTCCATTTTCCCACCATTGATCCATCGCCTTTGCATTCTCTGGACAAAGAAAATCTGTCAATTTTAGTCTTGGAAATTTAAACTATCCCAGCATCCACTGGCATTTGTGGGGGGAGACCTCAGCATTTCCACTAGCCTATGCGTAAATAAGTGCTTCCTGATTTCACTTCAGTATAGCCTGGCTCTAATTTTAAGATTACTCCCTTTGGTCTGGATCCCTTCGCGAAAGGAGAAAGGTTCTCTCCATCTACTTTATTTGTTGGGTAAGGGTATCAAGTGGTAATGGAACAAAGGCTGGTAAATGGAGTTGAGGTACAGATCATCCATAATCTGATTGGTGAAGCAGGCTCAAGGGGCTGAATGGTTTCCTGTTGCTATGAATGGTGGAGCAGGCTTGAGGGACAGGGTGGAAGATTGGAGGGGAGGAAGCGGAGGGCTGAGATTGGAGGGGAGGAAGCGGAGGGCTGAGATTGGAGGGGAGGAAGCGGAGGGCTGAGATTGGAGGGGAGGGAGCGGACGGGAGATTGGAGGGGAGGGAGCGGACGGGAGATTGGAGGGGAGGGAGCGGAGGGCTGAGATTGAGCAGTTTCGATGGGGGGATGGAATGGTGGAGCTGGCATTCAGAGATTGTGATGATCTAGGGCAGATAGTTTTGGAAGGACAAGACATTGAGCTGGCACTTTAAACCTTTTGCATACCTCAGTACGTGTCACAGGGGCAGTAATGAGAGTTGAGGGAAGTGAGTGAGGGCTGAGTCAGTTAAATGAGAATTTGTGAGGACAGAGCGTTTACGATTGGAGACTGACCACAGGTGTGTGGAGTGGGACGGCGTGAACTGTGCAGGGCTGGAGGACGCCACAAAGATGAGAGGGAGGAGGCAGATTGATTTGCAAATTGCATATCCTCCCCCCGGTGAGCACTCAACCCTCCTCCTGCTTATGTTTCCTTGTCTTGCAGCCTTTCTTCAGATTGTTAAACCTGCGGAAGCTGGGACTTAGTGACAATGAGATCCAGAGGCTGCCCCCAGAGGTCGCAAACTTCATGCAGCTTGTCGAGCTTGACATCTCTCGGAATGGTAAGCCTGTATCTGTCACCGTGTCTGTCACGCCACTTCTGGGATAGACATAGGCAGCAGGTTGGTTGAAGTGCCCAGCACACTTGCACACTGACCCTCCCCACCCACTCTCTCACCCTCAGGGCCCAGCACACTTACACACTGACCCTCCCCACCCACTCTCTCACCCTCAGGGCCCAGCACACTTACGTAGTCATAGAGCTATACAGCACCGAAACAAGCACCTAACCATTCTAATCCATTTTCCAGCACTTGGCCCGTAGCCTTGTATGCTATGGCGTTTCAAGTGCTCATCTAAATATTACTAAAATGTTGTGAGGGTTCCTGCCTCTACCACCTCTTCTACACCTACATTGTCCTTCTCCAAAGTGAGCACCGATGAAAAGTAATCATTTAAAACTTCACCTATGTCCTCTGGCTCCACACACACGTTGCCACTTTGGTCCCTAATGGGCCCTACTCTTTCCCTGGTTATCCTCTTGCCCTTAATATACTTACAAAATGCCTTAGGATTTTCCTTTATCTTGCCCACCAGTGTTTTTTCATGTCCCCTCTTCGCTCTCCTAATTACTTTTTTAAGTAACCCCCCCCCACACTTTCTATACTCCTCTAGTGCCTCTGCTGTTTTCAGCCCTCTGAATCTGCCATAAGCCTCCTTTTTTTTTACTGATCCAATCCTCTATATCCCTTGACATCCAGGGTTCCCTGGACTTGTTGGCTCTGAACTCTCACTATTTCCTCTTTGAATGACTCCCACTGATCTGATGTTGACTTTCCTACAAGTAGCTGCTCCCAGTCCACTTTGGCTAAATTCTGTTTTATCATATTGAAATAGGCCTTCCGCCAATTCAGTACCTTTATTTCCAGTCCATCTTTGTCCTTTTCCAGAAGTACCTAAGATCTTAGAGTTATGGTCACTATCCCTGAAATGCTCCCCCACTGACACTTCTACCACTTGTCCAGCTTCATTCCCTAGGATTAGGTTCACTACCGCCCCTTCTCTTGTAGGACTTTCTACGTACTGGCTCAAACAGCGCGCCTGTATGCATTTTAAGAATTCCGCCCCCTTTAAGCCTTTTGCACTAAGACTATCCTAGTTGATATTGGAGAAGTTGAAATCCCCTACTATTATTACCCTATTATTTTTACACCTATCCGAGATTTGCCGACATATCTGCTCCTCTATCTCTCCCTGACTGTTTGGAGGCCTGCAGTACACGCCCAGCCAAGTGATTGCCCCCTTTTGTTTTTAAGTTCTACCCATATGGCCTCATTTGAGGAACCTTCTAAGATATCGTCCCTCCTTACTGCAGTAATTGACTCCTTGATCAACAGTGCAATGCCACCTCCTCTTTTACACCCTCCCCTGTCACACCTGAAGATTCTATATCCTGGAATATTGAGCTGCCAGTCCTGCCCCTCCCTTAACCATGTCTCTGTGATAGAAATAATATCATAATCCCATGTGATAATCAATGCTCTCAAATCATCTGCCTGACTAGTAAGACTCCTTGCATTAAGATAGATGCAATCCAGCTTTTCATTTTCACTTGTTCCTTAACAGGTCTATATTTGCTCTGCCTTTCAGACTGACTCAGTTTCTCTTCTATATTTGACTGTGCCTCACCCCCTACTGTAACTCCACTCTGTATCCCATCCCCCTGCTAAATTAGTTTAAACCCCTCCCAACAGCACAAGCAAACCTCCCAGCATGGATGTTGGTCCCGTTCCGGTTCAGGTGCAACCCGTCCAACTTATCCAGGTCCCACCTTTTCCAGAAACAGACCCAGTGATCCAGGAAACTAAAGCCCTCCCTCCTGCACCATCTCCTCAGCCACACATTCATCTGCTCTATCCTCCTATTCCTAGATTCACTAACACGTTACACAGGGAGTAATCCAGAGATTACAACCTTTGAGGTCCTGCTTTTTAATCTGCTACCTAGCTCCCTAAATTCTTGTTGCAGGACCTCATCCCTCTTTCTACCTATGTCGTTGTTACCAATGTGTATCACAACCTCTGTCTGTTCACCCTCCCCCTTCAGAATGTCCTGCAGCCGCTCTGAGACATTTTTTTATAGAGATACAGCACTGAAACAGGCCCTTCGGCCCACCGAGTCTGTGCCGACCATCAACCACCCATTTTATACTAATCCTACACTAATCCCATATTCCTTCCACATCACCACCTGTCCCTGTATTTCCCTACCACCTACCTATACTAGTGGCAATTTATAATGGCCAATTTACCTACCAACCTGCAAGTCTTTTGGCTTGTGGGAGGAAACCGGAGCACCCGGAGAAAACCCACGCAGACACTGGGAGAACTTGCAAACTCCGCACAGGCAGTACCCAGAATTGAACCCGGGTCGCTGGAGCTGTGAGGCTGCGGTGCTAACCACTGCGCCACTGTGCCGCCCTTGACTCTAGCACCAGGGAGGCAACATACCATCCTGGAGTCTCGTTTGTGCCAACAGACATGCCTATCTGCACCCCTTACGATAGAATCCCCTATTAGTATAGCTCTCCCACTCTTTTTCACCCCCTCCTGTGCAGCAGAGCCATCTGTGGTGCCATGAACTTGGCTGTTGCTGCTTTCCCCTGGGAAGCCATCCCCTCCCAACAGTATCCAAAGCAGTATATCTGTTTGAGAGAGGAATAGGCGCAGGGGACTCTGCACTACCTGGCGGTGCCTACTGCTCCTCCTGGTGGTCACCCATCTTTTTTATGCTTCGACAGCCATTACCTGCGGTGTGACCACCTCTCTAAACGTGTTATTCACGACGTCCTCAGCATCGCGGATGCTCCATAGTGAATCCACCCGAGCTTCAGCTCCGTAATGTGGGTAGTCAGTAGCTGCAGATGGATACACTTCCTGCACACATGGTCGTCAGGGATACTTGAAGCATCCCTGATTTCCCACATAGCACAGGAGGAGCATATCACGGGGCTGAGCTCTCCTGCCATGACTTACCCTTAGATTAAGCTCCTTAGTTACTCCCTTTAATTTAGAGTACTAATTATGACAAGGACCTTATTCTACTCCAAACACTACCTACTACAATCTAAATCTACCTTTACTTTTACTTTGGTTATTGACACACTGACCCTCCCCACTCACCCTCAGGGCCCAGCACACTTGCACACTGACCCTCCCCACTCTCACACTCTCTGTGCCCAAAACACTTACACTGACCCTCCCCAACCATTCACGCGCCCCCTCAGTGTTCAGCATCCTTACGCTGACCCTCCCGATGTAGTCTTCCATCCCTCAGTGCCTCCTTACCTCAGCATGGTGGAATCAGGCTGATTACCTAGTCCAGGGATAGGATCCCAAAGGGCTCCTGGCCCTTGTAGCTTATTTCCTCACTTGGCCATTCAATCAATTACTTTTAAATAAATATCATTTTCAGGATGTAGGTGTCACTGGCAGAATTGGCATTTATTGTACATAAAAACAAGAAATGCTGGAAGTACTCAGCAGGTCTGGCAGCATCTGTGGAGAGAGAAACAGTTAACGTTTCAGGTCAGTGACTTTTCATTACTTGAGCACTTTGTTGCTCATCTCTAGATGCCCTGAGGTGGTGGTGAGCCTTCCTGAACTGCTGGTAGCAGCTTGATACAACTGACTGCCCATTTCAGAGGATGGTTAATCTTCGGCCACATTGGTGTGGGACTGAAGTCGCTGCCCAGACTGGGAAGGAAGGCAGGCTTCTTCCCTGAAGGGCACTAATGAACCAGTGCATTATTGTGACAGTCCAACGGCTTCCTTGTCATTTATTTTTACTGAGACCAACTTTTCATGTCCAAATTTTTATTTTTTAAACTGAATTCAAATTCTCAAACTACGGTGGTGGAATTTCTAATTGTTTTCTCTGGATTACTATTCCAGTAACTTAACCATTGTTCTGCAGGGTTTGTCCTTTATTTTTTGTCTGGTGTTTGATATATAATGTGCTGCTGTCTCTGATTCCCACCCTGCAGCCTGTAAATCCCTCCCTATACCCCCCTCTGACCTTCCCTAGTATTAAGGAAGGCACAGTGAAATGTGACTGACACCTCATCCAAGGTGTTGTGCAGCTGCTGTGTGCTGGTGAGTTTCTTGTTTATGTGAGCCCGTTGCCAGGACTAATGTCAATGTATTGAAGTTTTTACTGCTTTTGTCTCCACAGATATCCCAGAGATTCCTGAGAGCATTAAATTCTGCAAATCTCTGGAAATAGCTGATTTCAGTGGGAACCCCCTATCCAGGTACAATGACACTGCTTAGACCCGTCTCGCCCTACTGGTAGCCCCCCCCTCCATCCCCTTCACTGTGCTTGCCCTGCCTATCTCACTGTTCACGTTTTCTGTCATGCAGGCTGCCCGATGGATTCACACAATTACGGATCCTCGCACACCTCTCACTGAATGATGTATCTCTGCAATCTCTGCCAAATGACATTGGGAAGTAAGTGAACTGCTCTGGTACTCGGGCGCTGCTGGCAAACAAATGTAAATGACAATGTGGCTGTCTGACTGAAAACCGACTGGGTGAGCCTGTTTAAACTCAGCCATGGTAGTGTTACTCTGTGACTGGGGAAAGGTTTTAGGGGGCTGTCTGATTGAACATGTTCAGCTCGAATTAGTGTCTGTTCTTTTCTAGCTTAGCAAACCTGGTGACACTGGAACTCCGAGAAAACCTGTTGAAGACACTGCCAACGTGAGTAGCTGTGACATAACTTGCTGTCCTTTTGTGTCATGCCCTTGAACCAGTCACTGCTCTTTACTCTGGTGACTGCAGTATGCAAAGCAGTCAGTGCTTCACAGCCAATGAGAGACTTTGTCAAATAGACAACTTATTTACTTCGTCAAACTCAGCAGATCATTTGTGCATAGGAAGATCCTAGAAAGAGTGAGAGAAATGCATACATCATTGTGCTTTTGATGGTTAGTTATAGGATGTGTTGGCCCGGACATTGGGAAAACTTCCTGTTTCTATATCTTACAGCCCCTTGGATGGGGGATTGTAAAGTTGTAAGAGGTTCCAGATAGAGCAAGGTGAGGTCCAGCCCCTAGCCTCCTCTCTGTCTCCTGCCCCCCCCCCCCATCGTCCTCCTCTTCCCCCTCTCCCCTGTCCCCCACGTCGTCCCCTCTCTTTCCCTGTCCTCCTCTCTCGCCCCGTCAGGTTTCAGTTTAGGCAGGCATCAAGATCGGCGCAGGCTTGGAGGGCCGAATGGCCTGTTCCAGTGCTGTACTATTCTTTGTTCTTTGTCCTCCACCCCGGTCCGCCCCTGTATGGGGTGTCTCTGTTGGTTACAAATGTTCTGTTTCTCTTGCAGGTCCCTGTCTTTCTTGGTGAAGCTGGAGGAGTTGGATCTCGGCAGTAACGAACTGGAAGTGCTGGTAATGAATCAGTTTGCTGTAGTCTGCCAGTGTCCATCTCTGTACTCAGGCCCTCTGGGAACACACACATTCCACGTTTAATACACAATCTGTATAACCATCGATCTTATTGCTGTCCTATCCTGTTGACTTCTTCTGGGGGATATCACATGCATGCTGAATAGTGGAAGCAGTATCCTAGAGACAGAACTAAGCAATCCCATAACTAATGGATTAGATCCAAGCTCTGCAATCCTGCAACATCCAGTCGTCAATGATGGTGAACAATTAAGCAAATAACTGGTGAAGGAGGCAAAGCACACATCCCCATCCGGAATGTTGGTGGAGCCGAGCGTGAGTGCAAAAAACAAGGCTGAAGCATTTGCAACAATCTTCAGCGAGAAGTGCTGAGTGGATGATCCATCTCGGCCTCTTACTGAGGCCCCCAACATCACAGGCGCCAGTCTTCAGCCAATTCGATTCACTCCATGTGATATCAAGAAACGGCTGAAGGCACTGGATACTGCAAAGGCTATGGGCCCTGACAATATTCCAGCAATAGTACTGAAGACCTGTGCTGCAGAACTAGCTGCACCCCTAGCCAAGATGTTCCAGTACAGCTACAACATAGAACATCACTGCAGGAGTTCCTCAGGGTAGCGTCCCAGGCCCGACCGTCTTCAGCTACTTCGTCAATCACCTTCCCTCCATTATAAAGCGCATGGGATTGGGGGTAGTGTATTGCGATGGATAGAAAATTGGTTGGCGGACAGGAAACAAAGAGTCGGGATAAATGGGTCTTTTTCCGAATGGCAGGCAGTGACTAGTGGGGTACCACAGGGATCGGTGCTAGGACCCCAGCTATTCACAATATATATTAATAATTGAGATGAGGGAACTAAATGTAATATCTCCAAATTTGCAAATGACACAAAACTGAGTGGGAGGGTGAGTTGTGAGGAGGATGCAGAGAGGCTTCAGGGTGATTTGGACAAGTTGAGTGAGTGGGCTAATGCATGGCAGATGCAGTATAATGTGGATAAATGTGAGGTTATCCACTTTGGTAGCAAAAACAGGAAGGCAGATCTGAACAGCTATAAACTGAGAGAGGGGAATATGCAGCGAGACCTGGGTGTTCTCGTACACCAGTTGCTGAAGGTAAACATGCAGGTGCAACAGGCGGTAAAAAAGGCAAATGGTATGTTGGCCTTCATAGCGAGAGGATTCGAGTACAGGAGCAGGGATGGCTTGCTGCAATTATACAGGGCCTTGGTGAGGCCACATCTGGAATATTGTGTGCAGTTTCAGTCTCCTTATCTGAGGAAGGATGTTCTTGCTATAGAGGGAGTGCAGCAAAGGTTTACCACACTATCCTGGGATGGTGGGACTGATGTATGAGGAGAGGTTGAGTTGGTTAGGATTATATTCGCTGGTGTTCAGAAGAGTGAGTGGGGGGGATCACATAGAAACCTATAAAATTCTCACAGGACTTGACAGGGTAGATGCAGGAAGGATGTTCCCGATGGTGGGGGAGTCCAGAAGCAGGGGTCATAGTCTAAGGATACGGGATAAACCTTTCAGGAATGAGATGAGGAGAAATTTCTTCACCCAGAGAGGGTGAGCCTGTGGAATTCACTACCACAGAAAGCAGTTGAGGCCAAAATAGTGTATGGTTTCAAGAAAGAGTTAGATATTGCTCTTGGGTCTAAAGGGATCAAAGGAGATGGGGCGAAAGCCGGAACAGGTTACTGAGTTGGATGATCAACCATGATCATAATGAATGGCGGAGCAGCCTCGAAGGGCCGAATGGCCTACTCCTGCTCCTATTTTCTATAAGGAGAACCCAAACAAATTTTTCAAATTTTATTGTCATGGCATTTTAAGAATTGTGAATTTCACAATTTCACATTTTTAAATCGTAAATTTTACATGGTGTCACAACAAGCCATGAAAATAAATCTACTTAAAACAAAAAAAAAAGATGAGGGAGGTTTCTGGTTTCAAATGACATTTATTATATACTGAAAAACTATTGTAAAAAGTGAAAGGTTACATGCTTTTATCATTGAAGTCAGTGGTGGAATGTGAGCATGGAAACTCACATGCGTTAATCTGAGACGTCATTTCCTCAGTGTGTAGCAAAAACCTTTGGTAAGTCGTCCTGTCATAGTTTATTTTCACTTGGCAAGCAACCACAGTTTTGCACATTATGTTGAATAAATAGCCACTGATTTGGGTGATCAGGTTTTTCCAATGGGATGTTGGCACTTGCAAATGCAATCAACTTTTTTTTTATTCATTCATGGGATGTGGGCGACGATGGCCAGGCCAACATTTATTGCCCATCCCTAATTGCCCTTGAGAAGGTGGTGGTGAGCTGCCTTCTTGAACCGCTGCAGTCCATTTGGGGTAGGTAGACCCACAGTTCTGTTTGGAAGGGAGTTCCAGGATTTTGACCCAGTGATAGTGAAGGGACGGCGATATAGTTCCAAGTCAGGATGGTGTGTGACTTGGAGGGGAACTTGCAGGTGGTGATGTTCCCATGTATTTGCTGCCCTTGTCCTTCTAGGTGGTAGAGGTCGCGGGTTTGGAAGGTGCTGTCTAAGGAGCCTTGGTGCATTGCTGCAGTGCATCTTGTAGATCATACACACTGCTGCCACTGTGCGTCGGTGGTGGAGGGTGTGAATGTTTGTAGATGGGGTGCCAATCAAGCGGCTGCTTTGTCCTGGATGGTGTCGAGCTTCTTGTGTTGTTGGAGCTGCACCCATCCAGGCAAGTGGAGAGTATTCCATCACACTCCTGACTTGTGCCTTGTAGATGGTGGACAGGCTTTGGGGAGTCAGGAGGTGAGTTACTCGCCTCGGGATTCCTAGCCTCTGACCTGCTCTTGTAGCCACAGTATTTATATGGCTACTCCAGTTCAGTTTCTGGTCAATGGTAGCCCCTAGGATGTTGATAATGGGGGATTCAGCGATGGTAATGCTGTTGAATGTCAAAGGGAGATGGTTAGATTCTCTGTTGTTGGAGATGGTCATTGCCTGGCACTTGTGTGGCGCAAATGTTACTTGCCACTTATCAGCCGAAGCCTGGATATGGTCCAGGTCTTGCTGCATTTCTACACTGACGATTTTCTGAACTCTCTGTCAACTTCTTAAAAAGAGATGATATTGTTGCTTGTATTTTTTGCGTGTTCCTTTTCCGGCAGTGCGGTTATCAGATGCTCTCTTTCTGCTGCAGTGGTTTTCGGACAGTAAGTAGCGCTGAACCGCTACCTGATGAGCCTGCCATGTGTGACCCAACAAAACATTGCAGCTTATACAAAACAGTATTCTACCATTGGCACGCAGAATTTTGCTTCCAAGTTCTTTCACTCGATGTGCTGCAGTAATGGTCATGGTTGTTGTTGATTTGCTCTTTCTGGCATTCTCACTTGTCTGCTAATACTTGAGACTGCTTATCTCAAAACTGCACAGGAAGCCCTCTCTCATCTATCAATCAGCGAGTTGAGCCTTGTGTTGATCATTAAAACGTGGTGTTCGCAACATGCCCAGCAATCAGCGAGGTGAGACTTGTGTCACTGAATTAAAGGTGCGAAGTTTGCAAAATGGCCGATTTCACGGCGAACCTGTTATTTCACGGTCCGTGATGCATTTTTCATGGCCGTGAATTTGGTAAGGCCCTAACCATTAGGTCGGAAGTGGGGATGCTCGCTGATTGCACAGTCCCATTCATGACTCCTCAGATACTTTTTCTTAATTCTTTGATGGGACTTGGGCATCGCTGGCAAGGCCTCCATTTGTTACCCATCCCTAATTGCCCTTGACAACTGAGTGACTTGCTTGGCCACTTCAGAAGGTATTTAAGGGTCAACCACATTGCTGTGCATCTGGAGTCACATGTAGGCCAGGCCAGGTAAAGACAGCAGATTTCCTTCCCTAAAGGACATTGATGAACCAGATGGGATTTTACAACAGTCGATGATAGTTTCAGGGCACCATTACTGAGACTAGCTGTCAATTCCAGATTGTTATTAATTAATTGCATTTAAATTCCCCCCGCAGCCATTTTTTGTATTCGTTCCTGGGATGTGGGTGTCGCTGGCTAGGCCAGCATTTATTGCCCATCCCTAATTGCTCTTGAGAAGGTGACAGCTGCCTGCTGGAACCGCTGTGGTACATGTGGGGTAGGTAGACCTACAGTGTTGTTAGGAAGGGAGTTCCAGGATTTTAACCCAGTGACAGTGAAGGAATGGCAATATAGTTCCAAGTCAGGATGGTGTGTGGCTTGGAGGGGAATTTGCAGGTGGTGGTGTTCCCATGAATCTGCAGACGTTGTCCTTCTAGGTGGTAGAGGCCATGGGTTTGGAAGGAGCCTTGGTGCGTTGCTGCAGTGCATTCTTGTAGATGGTACACATTGCTGCCACTGTGCATCGGTGGTGCAGGGAGTGAATGTTTGTGGATGTGATGCCGGGCACTGAAAAGAAGCTGTCTATTTCTCAGCAGAGAAAATCTACATTGAGCTCAGACTGTGTTTGCCAAAGGAGGAATAAATCCCTGAAAAAGAACAATTTGCATTATTGGAGGTAGTAAAATTCCGTTTTACTTCGAAACACGAAGAAGTCCGCTACAGAAGTAACTCTCTATTGCCTAGTTGTGTTTGCTGGAATTCCCAGTAAAATTTTTACCAAAAGACAGCCGATTTTAAAATCCAAGTAGACCTCTTGCTGTGCTTCTCGTTGAAAGAACTGTGTGGCTCCTGCTGCAACTGAGGTACTTTGAATGCCTATCTGTTAAAAACTGTTTCGTCGAATTTGCCTAGGGATTTCAAGTGGCATCTGATTACTTTACTCTGGGATACCTCATCAACTGGGAATGTAACTTACCAGGACTAACAACCCAGCTACTTCTTTTATTCTGAAGAAACACTGTTTTATAAAACGGTTAACCATTGTTAGTTTTTGAATCTGTGTGCGCGAGCATGGGGGGCTTAGGATGAATAAGAAATTATAAGGCCTTTAGATGTAAATTTATCTTAATAGTGTTAAGATTTAGTTTTTTAATAAACAGTTAATTTGTTCTTGTCTAAAGATATCTGGTTTTGGGTATTTTATTCTGGGAGTTAAAGTCCTATCAACATCCTAGGGGCTACCATTGACCAGAAACTGAACTGGAGTAGCCATATAAATACCGTGGCTACAACAGCAGGTCAGAGGCTGGGAATCCTGCGGCGGGTAACTCACTTCCTGACTCCCCAAAGCCTGTCCACCATCTCCAAGGCACAAGTCAGGAGTGTGATGGAATAGAGGTCATGGGTTTGGAAGATGGTGTCGAAGGAGCCTTGGTGCGTTGCTGCAGTACATCTTGTAGATGGTACACACTGCTGCCACTGTGCAACGGTGATGGAGGACGTGAATGTTTGTGAATGGGGTGCCAATCAAGCGGGCTGCTTTGTCCTGGATGGTGTCGAGCTTCTTAAGTGTTGTTGGAGCTGCACCCATCCAGGCAAGTGGAGAGTATTCCATCACATTCCTGACTTGCACCTTGTAGATGATAGACAGGCTTTGGGAAATCTGGAGGTGAGTTACTCGCCTCAGGATTCCCAGCCTCTGACCTGCTCTTGTAGCCACAGTATTTATATGGCTATTGCAGTTTAGTTTCTGGTTAATGATGACCCCCAGGATGTTGATAGTGGGAGATACAGCGATGGTAATGCCGTTGAATGTCAAGGGGAGATTCTCTCTTGTTGGAGATGGTCATTGCCTGGTACTTGTGTGGCATGAATGTTAGTTGCCACATATCAGCCCAAGCCTGGATGTTGTCCAGATCTTGCTGAATTTCTACATGGACTGCTTCAGTATCTGAGGAGTCGCGAATGGTGTTAATGTTGTGCAATCATCAGCGAACGTCCCCATTTTTGACCTTATGATTGAAGGAAGGTCATTGATGAAGCAGCTGAAGATGGTTGGGTCTAGGACACTACCCTGAGGAACTCCTGCAGTGATGTCCTGGAGCTTAGATGATTGACCTCCAACAACCACAACCATCTTCCTTTGCGCTAGGTATGACTCCAGCCAGCAAAGGATTTTCCCCCTGATTCCCATTCACCTCAGTTTTGCTCGGGCTTCTTGATGCCATAGTCAGTCAAATGCTGCCTTGATGTCAAGGGCAGTCACTCTCACCTCACCTCTTGAGTTCAGCTCTTTTGTCCATGTTTGAACCAAGGCTGTAATGAGGTCAGGAGCTGAGTGGCCCTGGCGGAACCCACACTGAGCGTCACTGAGCAGGTTGTTGCTAAGCAAATGCCGCTTGATGGCACTGTTGATGACACCTTCCATCACTTTACTGATGATTGAGAGTAGACTGATGGGGCAGTAATTAGCTGGGTTGGACTTGTCCTGCTTTTTGTGTACAGGACATACCTGGGCAATTTTCCACATTGCCTGGTAGATGCCAGTGTTGTAGCTGTACTGGAACAGCTTGGCTAAGGGCCCGGCAAGTTCTGGAGCACAGGTCTTCAGTACTATTGCTGGAATGTAGTCAAGGCCCATAGCCTTTGCAGTATCCAGTGCCGTTAGTCGTTTCTCGATAGAGCACAGAGTGAATCGAATTGGCTGAAGACTGGCATCTGTGATGCTGGGGACTTCAGGAGGAGGCTGAGATGGATCATCCACTCGGCACTTCTGCCTGAAGATTGTTGCAAATGCTTCAGCCTTATCTTTCGCACTTATGTGCTGGGCTCCCCCATCATTGAGGATGAGGATATTTGTGGAGCCACCACCTTCAGTTAGTTGTTTAATTGTCCGCCACCATTCACGACTGGATGTGGCAGGACTGCAAAGTTTAGATCTGATCCATTGGTAATGAGATCGCTTAGCTCTGTCTATCGCATGCTGCTTACACTGTTTGGCATGAAAGTAGTCCTGTGTTGTAGCTTCACCAGGTTGACTCCTCATTTTGAGGTATGCCTGGTGCTGCTCCTGGCATGTCCTCCTGCACTCTTCATTGAACCAGGGTTGTTCTCCTGGCTTGATGGTAATGGTAGAATGGGGGATATGCCGGGCCATGAGATTACAGATTGTGGTTGAGTACAATTCTGCTGCTGCTGATGGCCCACAGCGCCTCATGGATGCCCAGATTTGCATTGCTAGATCTGTTTGAAGTCTGTCCCATATAGCACGGTGATAGTGCCACACAACATGACGGAGGGTATCCTCAATGTGAAGGCGGGACTTTGTCTCCACGAGGACTGTATGGTGGTCACTCTTACCAATACTGTCATGGACAGATGCATCTGCGGCAGGCAGATTGGTGAGGGCAAAGTTAAGTAGGTTTTTCCCTCTTGGTTCCCTCACCACCTTCTGCATACCCAGTCCAGCAGCTATGTCCTTTAGGACTTGTCCAGCTCGGTCAGTGGTTTTGCTACCGAGCCACTCTTGGTGATGGACATTGAAGTCCCCCACCCAGAGTATATTCTGTGCCCTTGTCACCCTCAGTGTTTCCTCCAAATACTGTTCAACATGGAGGAATACTGATTCATCAGCTGAGGGAGGGTGGTAGGTGGTAATAAGCAGGAGGTTGCCTTGCCCATGTTTGACCTGATGCCATGAGACCTCATGGGGTCCGGAGTCGATGTTGAGGACTCCCAGGGCAACTCCCTCCCTCCTGACTATACCACTGTGCTGCCACCTCTGCTAGGTCTGTCCTGCTGGTGAGACAAGACATACCCGGGGATGGTGATGGCAGTTCTGAGACATTGTAAGTTATGAATCCATGAGTATATGTCGGGCAGTTGCTTGATTAGTCTGTGGGACAGCTTTCCCAACTTTGGCACAAACCCCCCGATGTTAGTGAGGAGGACTTTGCAGGGTCAACAGGGCTGGGTTTGCTGTTGTCGTTTCCAGTGCCTAGGTCGATGCCGGATGGTCTGTCTGGTTTCATTCTTTATTGACTTTGTGGTGGTTGGATACAACTGAGTGGCTTGCTCGGCCACTTCAGAGGGCATGTAAGAGTCAACCACATTGCTGTGGGTCTGGAGGCCAGACCAGGTAAGGACAGCAGATTTCCTTCCCTAAAGGACATTAGTGAACCAGATGAGTTTTTACAACAATTGACAATGGTTTCATGGCCATCATTAGACTAGCTTTTTAAATTCCTGTTTTTTTTTATGAATTTAATTCAAATTCTATCTTCTGCCTTGGTGGGATTTGAACTCATGTCCCCAGAGCATTTGCCTGGGCTTCTGAATTACTAGTTCAGCGACATTACCACTATGCCAGCATCTCCCTCCTACCCCCACCTTCCCCTCTCAGCAGTCCATGCCCACATGCAGCAAGACTTGAAAAACATTGAGGCTTGGGTTGCTAAGTGGCAAGTAACTTTTGCGCCACACAAGTGCCAAGCAATGACCATCTCCAACAAGAGACAATCTTCCCATCTCCCCTTGACATTCAATGGCATTACGATCGCTGAATCCCCCACTATCAACATTCTAGGAGCGACCATTGACCAGAAACTGAACTGTAGTGGCCACATAAATACCGTGGATACAACAGCAGGTCAGAGGCTAGGAATCCTGCGGCAAACAACTCACCTCCTGACTACCCAAAGCCTGTCCACCACCTACAGGACACAAGTCAGGAGTGTGATGGAATACTCTCCACTTGCCTGGATGGGTGCAGCTCCATCGATACTCGAGGTGTTCGACAGCATTCTGGAGAAAGCAACCTACTTGATTGGCACCCCATTCACCATCTTAAGCATTCACTTCCTCCACCACTGGTGCACAGTGGCAGCAGTGTGTACCATCTATAAGGTGCACTGCAGCAACGTGCCAAGTCTCCTTCGACAGCACCTTGCAAACCTGTGACCTCTACCATCTAGAAGAACAAGGACAGCAGGCACATGAGAACACCACCACCTCCAAGTTCCCATCCAAGTAATGCACCATGCTGACTTGGAACTATATTGCCGATCCAAGGGACTAGGGAGAATATGGAGTTGAAGGGAATTAGTATTAGTAAGAAGCTTGTGTTGGAGAAATTAATGGGGCTGAAGGTTGATAAGTCCCCGAGACCTGATATTCTATATCCCAGAGTGTTAAAAGAGGTAGCTTGGGGATAGTGTCATAGTTGTAGAGTTACACAGCACAGAAACAGGCCCTTCGGCCATCTATTCTAATCCCATTTTCCAGCACTTGGCCCGTAACCTTGTATGCTGTGGTGTTTCAAGTGCTTATCTAAATACTTCTTAAATGTTGTGAGGGTTCATAGAACATAGAACATTACAGCGCAGTACAGGCCCTTCAGCCCTCGATGTTGCGCCGACCTGTGAAACCATCTGACCGACAGGTTCCTGCCTCTACCACCCTTCAGGCAGTGTGTTCCAGATTCCGACCACCCTCTGGGTGAAAAATGTTTTCCTCAAATCCCCTCTAAACCTCCTGCCCCTTACCCTAAATCTATGCCCCCTGGTTATTGTCACCTTCGCTAATGGAAAAAGTTTCTTCCTACCTAACCTATTAATGCCCCTCATAATTTTGTATACCTCACTCATGTCCCCCCCTCAGACTTCTCTGCTCTAAGGAAAACAACCCTAGCCTATCCAGTCTCTCTTCATAGCTGAAATGCTCCAGCCCAGGCCAACATCCTGGTGAATCGCCTCTGCACCCTCTCCAGTGCAATCACATCCTTCCTATAGTGTGGTGCCCAGAATTGTACACAGTACCCCAGCTGTGGCCTAACTAGCGTTTCATACAGCTCCATCATAACCTCCCTGCTCTTCCAAACCCCCGACCTCTACCAAATAGAAGGACAAGGACAGCAAATGCATGGGAACACCGCCACCTGCAAGTTCCCCTCCAAGTCCCACACCATCCTGACTTGGAACTATTTCGCCGTTCCTTCACTGTCGCTAGGTCAAAATCCTGGAACTCCCTTCCTAACAGCATTGTGGGTATACCTACCCCAAATGGACTGTGGCGGTTCAAGAAGGCAGCTCACCACCACCTTCTCAAGGGCAATTAGGGATGGGCAATAAATGCTGGCCTGGCCAGTGACGCCCACATCCCATGAATGAATAAAAAAAAAAATATTCTATGCCTCGGCTAATAAAGGCAAGTATCCCATATGCCTTCCCAACGTCCTTATCTACCTGTGCTGCTGCCTTCAGTGATCTATGGCCAGGTACACCAAGATCCCTCTGACCCTCTGTACTTCCTTTGGTCCTGCCACCCATTATATATTCCCTTGCCTTGTTAGTCCTCCCGAAATGCATCACCTCACACTTCTCAGGATTGAATTCCATTTGCATGTATATCGTCCTGTAATCTAAGGCTTTCCTCCTCAATATTTACGACACCACCAATTCATCTGCGAACTTGTTGATCATACCTCCTATATTCACGTCTAAATCATTAATGTACACTACAAACAGTAAGGGTCCCAGCACCGATCCCTGTGGTACACCACTGGTCACAGGCTTCCACTCGCAAAAACAGCCCTCGACCATTACCCTCTGCCTCCTGCCACGAAGCCAATTTTGGCTCCAATTTGCCAAATTGCCCTGGATCCCATGGATCTTAACCAATCTCTCATGCGGGACCTCATCAAAAGCCTTACTGAAGTCCATGTAGACTACATCAACTGCTTTACCCTCATCTACACATCTAGACACCACCTCGAAAAATTCAATCAAATTTGTTAGACATGATCTCCCCCTGACAAAGCCATGTTGACTATCCTTGATTAATCCCTGTCTCTCCAAGTGGAGATCAATCCTGTCCTTCAGAATTTTTTCCAGTAATTTCCCAACCACTGCTGTTAGACTCACCGACTTTTAATTACCTGGTTGACCCCTGCTACCCTTCTTGAATAATGGTACCACATTCGCTGTCCTCCAGTCCTCTAGCACCTCTCCTGTGGCCAGAGAGGATTCTAAAATTTGTGTCCGAGCCCCTGCTATCTCCTCTCTTGCCTCACATAACAGCCTGGGATACATCTCATCTGGGCCTGGGGATTTATCCACTTTTAAGCCTGCTAAAACCGACAATACCACCTCCCTTTCAATGCTAATATGTTCAAGAATATCACAGTCCCCCTCCCTCATCTCTACACCTGCATCGTCCTTCTCCATCGTGAACACAGATGAAAAGTAATCATTTAAAACCTCACCTATGTCCTCCGGCTTCACACACACATTGTCACTAATGGGCCTTACTCTTTCCCTAGTTATCCTCTTGCCCTTAATATACTTATAAAATGCCTTAGGATTTTTCTTTATCTTGCCCGCCAGTGTTTTTTTTTATGCTCTGTCTTCGCTTTCCTAATTACTTTTTCAAGTACCCACCTGCACTTTCTATACTCCTCTAGAGCCTCTGCTGTTTTCAGCCCTCTGATTCTGCCATAAGCCACCTTTTTTTTTCATTATCCTATTCTCTATATCCCTTGACATCCAGGATTCCCTGGACTTGTTGCTCCTAGCTTTCACCTTTACAGGAACATGTTGGCCCTGAATTCTCACTATTTCCTTTTTGAATGACTCCCACTGGTCTGATGTAGAGTTTCCTACAAGTAGTTGCTCCCAGTCCACTTTGGCCAGATCCTGTTTTGTCATATTGAAATCTGCCTTCCCCCAATTCAGTCTCTTATTTCCAGTCCGTCTTGGTCCTTTTCCATAACTACCTTAAATGTTACAGAGTTCTGGTCACTATCTCCGAAATGCGCCCCAACTGAAACTTCTACCACTTGTCCAGCTTCATTCCCAAGGATTAGGTTCACTACCGCCCCTTCTCTTGTAGGACTTTATACGTGCTGGCTCAAAAGGCTCTCCTGTATGCATTTTAGGAATTCTGCCCCCTTTGAGCCTTTTGCACCAAGACTATCGCAGTTAATAGTAGGGAAGTTGAAATCTCTTACGATTATTACCCTATTATTTTTACACCTCTCTGAGATTTGCCGCCATATCTGTTCCTCTATCTCTCCCTGACTGGGGGCCTGTAGTACACTCCCAGCCAAGTGATTGCCCCCCTTTTGTTTTAGAGTCCTACCCATATGGCCCATTTGAGGAACCTTCTAAGATATGATCTCTCCTTACTGCAGTAATTGACTCCTTGATCAACAGTGCAATGCCACCTCCTCTTTTACACCCCCCGGCATGCCTGAAGATTCTATATCCTGGAATATTGAGCTGCCAGTCCTGCCTTTCCTTCAACCATGTCTCTGTGATAGCAATAATATCATAATCCCATGTGTTAATCAATGCCCTCAATTTGTCTGCCTTACTTGTATGACTCCTTGCGTTAAAATAGATGCAATCCAGTCTTGCCATTATTCGCTTGTGCCTTAACAGGTCTATATTTGCTCTGTCTTCCAGACTGACTTAATTTCTCTTCTATATTTGACTGTGCATCACCGCCTACTCTACCTCCACTCTGTATCCCATCCCCCTGCCAAATTAGTTTAAACTCCACCCCACCCCCCAACAGCACAAGCAAACCTCCCAGCAAGGATGTTCGTCCGGTTCCGGTGCAACCCGTCCAACTTGTACAGGTCCCACCTTTGCCAGAAACAGACCCAGTGATCCAGGAAACTAAAGCCCTCCCTCCTGCACCATCTCCTCAGCCACGCATTCATCTGCTCTATCCTCCTATTTCTAAACTCATTAGCACGTGGCACCGGCAGTAATCCAGAGATTACAACCTTTGATGTCCTGCTTTTCAATCTGCTACCTAGCTCCCTAAATTCTTTTTGCAGGACCTCATTCCTCTTTCTACCTAGGTCATTGGTACCAATGTGGACCACGACCTCTGGCTGTGCATCCTTACCCTCCAGAATGCCCTGTAGCTGCTCGGTGATATCCATGACCCTTGCACCAGGGAGGCAACATACCATCCTGGAGCCACGTTTGCTGCCGCAGAAACGCCTATTTTGTACTCCTTACGATAGAATCCCCTATCACTTTAGCTCTCCCACTCTTTTTCATCCCCTCCTGTGCAGCTGAGCCACCTGTGGTGCTACAGACTCTGGTCTTGCTGCATTTCCTTGGGAAGCTATCTCCCCCCAACAGTATTCAAATAGGATTCCTGCACTAGTACTTCTACTCTGCCTGGTGGTCACCCTTTCCCTTTCTGCCTGAACAGTCTTCACCTGCAGTCTGACCACCTGCCTGTACGTGCTATCCATAATGATCTCAGCCTCAGTGAATGCATTGGTGATCATCTTTCCAAATTCTATAGATTCTGGAACGATTCTTGCAGATTGGAAGGTAGCAAATGTCAGTACATTATTTAAGAGCGGAGGAGAGAGAAAACGGGGAACTACAGACCTGTTAGGCTTACATCAGTAGTTGGGAAAATGCTAGAATCTGTTCTAAAGGATGTGATAAATGGACACTTGGAAAATAAAGATCTGATTGGGCATAGTCAACATGGGTTCATGAATGGGAAATCATGTTTGATGAACCTGTTGGAGTTTTTTGAGGATGTTACTAACAGAATTGATAAAGGGGAGTTGATGGAAGCGGTATACTTGGATTTTCAGAAAGTTTTTGATAAAGGCCCCCACAGGAGGTTGGTTCGCAAAATTAAAGCACATGGGATAGGAGGTAATATACTGGCATGGATTAAGGATTGGTTAACAGGCAGAAAGCAGAGAGTAGGAATAAATGGGTCATTCTCGCGTTGGCAGGCTGAGACTAGTGGGGTACCGCTTGGGCCTCATCTGTTCACAATATATATCAATGATTTTGGATACGGGGACCAAATGTAGTATTTCCAAGTTTGTGGATGACACAAAAGTAGGTGGGAATGTGTGTTGTGAGGAAGATGCAAAGCGGCTTCAAGGGGATTTGAAAAGACTTAGTGAGTGGGCAAGAACATGGCAGATGGAATATAATGTGGAAAAATGTGAGGTTATCCACTTTGGTAGGAATAGATGTGCAGAGTATTTCTTAAATGGTAAGAGATTAGAAAGTGTGGATGTACAAAGGGACCTGGGTATCCTCGTCAATAAGTCACTGAAAGCTAACATGCAAGTGCAGCAAGCAATTAGGAAGGCTAATGGTATGTTAGCCACTTAGGACAGAGATAAGGAGAAATTTCTTTACTCAGAGGGTTGTGAATCTTTGGAATTCTCTACCCCAGAGGGCTGTGGGAGCGCAGTCATTGAGTATGTTTAAAGCAGAGATTGACAGATTTCTAAATACCAATGACATAAAGGGATATGGGAATCATGTGGGAACAAGGCATTGAAGTGGATGATCAGCCATGATCATATTGAATAGCAAAGCAGGCTCGATGGGCTGAATGGCCTACTCCTACTCCTATGTTCCTTCACAGCTGCTGAGTCAAAATGCTGGAACTCCCTCCCTAACAGCTCTGTGGCTGTGCCTATACCACAGCAGTTGAAGAAGACAGCTCACCACCACCACCACCACCTCATGGGCAATTAGGGATAGGCAATAAATGCTGGCCACATCCCAGACAAAATGAGCAGAGACTGTCCCAGTCAGCACTGGGACAGAGGTGGTGTATCTCTCAGTCCACTGTGTATGGGCACAATCTTCATTATGAACCAAGCAAGGACTCTGCCCTGACGAGTATATAAAAAGGACGGACTGAAAAGGACTCCTGGCCCTTTTAGCATGTCCCACACCATAATGACTGGATCATCCTGACTAGACACTTCTTGCCCTTTCTCACCTACCCCCTCATACCTTGTCATTCTTGTGAGCCATGGCACAGTGGGTAGCACTCTTGCCTCTGAGTCACAAGGTTCTGGATTCAAATACCACTCCAGGGCTTGAGCATAAAAATCAAAACTGACACTGCAGTGCAGTACTGGGGGAGCGCTGCACAGTCAGAGGTGCCATCTTTCACATGAGATGTTAAACCAAGGACTCCTCTGCTTGCTCAAGTGGATGTAAGAGATTGCAAGGCACTATTTCGAAGAAGAGCAGGGGAGTTACCCTAGTTTCCTGGCCAATATTGATCCCTCGATGAATGAAACAGATTAACTGATCATTATCACATTGTTGTTTGTGGGAGCTTGCTGCGCGCAAATTGGCTGCCACGTTTCCTACATTACAACAGTGACTACACTTAAAAAGTACTTCATTGGCCACACACCACCCTGACTTGGAATTATCTCGTCGTTCCTTCACTGCTGCTGGATCAAAATCCTGGAACTCCCTCCCTAACAGAACTGTGGGTGTACCCACACCATGTGGACTGCAACGGTTCAAGAAGGCAGCTCACCACCACCTTCTCGAGCGCAATTACGGATGGGCAAAAACATTGGCTGTAAAGTGCTTTGAGAAGTCTGGTGATCGTGAAGAGTGCTATATAAATGCAAGTCTGTCTTCCTTTTCAGCCTTGGAGCCATGTAATCTGAGAGGCAAAAAAAAAAGCAGACATAGCCCAGGGAAAAAAATTACTCTGGAAAATTCCTCCCTAATTCCCTCTGGCAATGGAAAGCAGCCCAGGAGATCGCACGAACCAAGTGTTATCTACAGCAATAGTTCTATATGATGTGATCTCTGCCTCAGTCAGCAACCAGTCCATCTACCTCACGTTCCACCACATCACGTGGCAACACGTTCCAGAAGACCCACCCAACATCATGTCTATTCCTACTCTTGCACAGTTTAAACTCATATCTGCTGCTCCTCTACAATCTGTTAAACATTTCCAAGGCCTCTATCTCCACCGTGTATGGGTCTAAAACTGGGTTATACTCGGTGCGGTCTGACTTAGCAGCCTGTATAATGACCAAAAGCTGTCCTTTGATTTGTACTGAATGATTTTATGAATACAACCAAATACCCTGTTAGCTTTAGCTACAGTTTCTCGACATTGTTCATGAGGCTTGAGTGATCTGTGCACAAGAATACCAAGATCCTTTTCTCTACTGACCTCTTTCATTCTTGTTCCCTGATGTGTATATTCTCTGTTGGTCCATCCAATATGCATGACGCTACATCTTCTGTTAGGTTAGAGTTTCATTTGAGTTGGTCTATTCCTGTCTTTGTTTTTAGGAATCTTTTTTAATTCATTCATGGAATGTGCGTATCGCTGGCAAGACCAGCATCTATTGCCCATTCCTAATTGCACTTGAGAAGGTGGTGGTGAGCTGCCTTCTTCGATATAACTGAGTGGCTTGCTAGGCTATTTCAGAGGGCAGTTAAGAGTCAATGACATTTCTGAAGTCACTTATAGGCCAGACCGAGTAAGGACGGCACATTTCCTTCCCCAAAGGATTTTAGTGAATCACAAGAACACAAGAATTAAGAGCAGGAGTAGGCCATTTGGCCCCTCAAGCCTGCTATTTGATAAGATCATGGCTGATCTGATTGTAGATTCAACTCCACCTTTCTGTCTGCACCCCCCGCCCCCCTATAACCCTGACCCTCTTGTTGATCAAAAATGTATCTAATACAGCCTTGAATATATTCAGTGACCCAGCTTCCACTGCTCTCTGGGGAAGAGAATTCCACAGACTAACGACCCTCTGAGAAAAAAAAATCCTTCTCATCTCCATCTTAAATGGACGACTCCTGGTTTTTAAACTGTGAACTAGACTAGTTCTAGACTCCCCCACATCCTCTCAGCATCCACCCTGTCAAGTCCCCACAGGATCTTGTATGTTTCAGCAAAATCACCTCACTCTTCTGAACTCCAATGGATATAGGCTCAACCCGCTCAACCTTTCCTCATAGTGGCACAGTGGCGCAGTGGTTAGCACCGCAGCCTCACAGCTCCAGGGACCTGGGTTCGATTCCTGGTACTGCCTGTGTGGAGTTTGCAAGTTCTCCCTGTGTCTGCGTGGGTTTTCTCCGGGTGCTCCGGTTTCCTCCCACAAGCCAAAAGACTTGCAGGTTGATAGGTAAATTGGCCATTATATAAATTGTCACTAGTATAGGTAGGTGGTAGGGAAATATAGGAACAGGTGGGGATGTTTGGTAGGAATATGGGATTAGTGTAGGATTAGTATAAATGGGTGGCTGATGTTCGGCACAGACTCGGTGGGCCGAAGGGCCTGTTTCAGTGCTGTATCTCTAATCTAATCTAATCATAAGATAACCCCTTCATCCCAGTAATCAGTCTAATCAACCTTCTCTGAACTGCCTTCACTGCAATTATATGCAATTATAAGGAGACTAAAACTGTACACAGTACTCCAGATGATACAAACATGCGAATTAGGAGTAGGCCATTCGGCCCCTTGAGCCTGCTCCACCATTTAATAAAATCGTGGCTGATCTGTATGTGTCTCTGATTTCTCACACTCATCTACCCCCGATAACTTTTGATTCCCTTGCCTAACAAGAATCTATCTAATATAAAAGCAAAATACTGCGAATGCTGGAAATCTGAAATAAAAACAAGAAATGCTGGAAATACTCAGCAGGTTTGGCAGCATCTGTGGAGAGAGAAGCAGAGTTAACGTTTCAGGTCAGTGACCCTTCATCAGAACTGGCAAATATTAGAAATGTAAAAGGTTATAAGCAAGTAAAGCAGGGGTGGGGCAAGAGATAACAAAGGAGAAGGTGTAGAAAGGACAAGGTCACAGAATAGGTATGTGCAACAGGGCAAGGTTTACAATTGGGGGAAGGGTAGATATGATGCTGTCAGGCAGGAACTGAGGAGCATAAGTTGGGAGCATATGCTGGCAGGGAAGGGCACGGTCGAAATGTGGAACTTTTTCAAGGAGCAGATAGTAGGGGCCATTGATAAGCATGTCCCTGTCAGACAGGGAAGGGATGGTCATGTGAGGGAACCGTGGTTGACAAGAGAGGTTGAGAGTCTTGTTAGGAAGAAGAAGGATGCGTATATAAGGTTGAGGAAAAAGGGCACAGGCATAGCTCTGGAGGGATACAAGATGGCCAGGAAGGATCTGAAGAAAGGGATTAGGAGAGCTAAGAGAGGGCATGAAAAATGCTTGGCGGGTAGGATAAAAGAAAACCCCAAGGCCTTTTACGCGTATGTCAGAAATATGAGGATGACTAGGGGGACCGTAGGTCCGGTCAAGGACAATAGCGGGAGACTGTGTGTTGAGCCGGAAGAGATAAGTGAGGTTTTGAATGAGTACTTTTCTTCGGTATTTACGAATGAGAAGGGGTGTATTACTGAAGAGGACGGTGTGAAACAGACTGGTAAGCTCGAGGAAGTGCTCGTTAGGAGGGAAGATGTGTTGGGGTTTTTGAATAACTTGAAGATAGACAAGTCTCCCGGGCCTGACGGGGTATATCCAAGGATGTTATGGGAAGCAAGGGATGAAATTGCAGAGCCGCTGGCAATGATCTTTTCATCTTCTCTGTTGACGGGGGTGGTACCAGGTGATTGGAGGGTGGCAAATGTTGTGCCCCTGTTCAAGAAAGGGAATAGGAACAACCCTGGGAATTACAGGCCAGTTAGTCTTACTTCGGTGGTAGGCAAGTTGATGGAAAAGGTGCTGAGGGATAGGATTTCTGAGCATCTGGAAAGACACTGCTTGATTCGGGACAGTCAGCACGGTTTTGTGAGGGGTAGGTCTTGCCTCACAAGCCTGATTGAATTCTTTGAGCAGGTGACCAAGCAAGTGGATGAGGGTAAACCAGTGGATGTGGTGTACATGGATTTTAGTAAGGCATTTGATAAGGTCCCCCATGGTAGACTTATGGAGAAAGTCAGGAGGCATGGGATAGTGGGGAATGTGGCCAGTTGGATTAAGAATTGGCTAACTGATAGAAGGCAGAGAGTGGTCTTAGATGGTAAATACTCAGCCTGGAGCCCAGTTACCAGTGGCGTGCCACAGGGATCAGTTCTGGGTCCTCTCCTGTTTGTGATTTTTATTAACGACTTGGATGAGGAAGTCGAAGGGTGGGTCAGTAAATTTGCAGATGATACAAAGGTTGGTGGAGTTGTGGATACCGAGGAGGGCTATTGTCGTCTGCAAAGGGACTTGGATAGGTTGCAGTGCTGGGCTGAAAAGTGGCAGATGGAGTTTAACACTGAAAAGTGTGAGGTCGTCCATTTTGGAAGGACAAACACGAATGCAAAATACTGGGTTAACGGTAGGGTTCTTGGGCATGTGGAGGAGCAGAGAGACCTTGGGGTCTATGTGCATAGATCGTTGAAAGTTGCAACTCAAGTGGATAGGGCTGTGAAGAAGGCATATGGGGTGTTAGCGTTCATTAGCAGAGGGATTGAATTTAAGAGCCGTGAGGTGATGATGCAGCTGTACAGGACCTTGGTAAGGCCTCATTTGGAGTACTGTGTGCAGTTCTGGTCGCCTCATTTTAGGAAGGATGTGGAAGCCTTGGAGAGGGTGCAGAGGAGATTTACCAGGATGTTGCCTGGAATGGAGAATAAGTCTTACGAGGAAAGGCTGAACATTCTAGGCCTCTTCTCATTAGAACGGAGAAGGATGAGGGGTGACATGATAGAGGTTTATAAGATGATCAGGGGAATAGATAGGGTAGACAGTCAGAAACTTTTTCCCCGGGTGGAGCAAAGCGTTACAAGGGGTCATAAATTTAAGGTGAAGGGTGGGAGATATAAGGGGGATGTCAGGGGAAGGTTCTTTACCCAGAGAGTGGTCGGGGCATGGAATGCCTTGCCTGGGGAAGTTGTTGAGTCAGAAACTTTAGGGACTTTCAAACGGCTTTTAGATAGGTATATGGATAAAGGAGAATGGTGGGGTATAGATTAAATTGTCCTTGACAGAGGACAAAGGATCGGCACAACATCGTGGGCCGAAGGGCCTGTTCTGTGCTGTATTTTTCTATGTTTTCTATGTTCTAATAGTTGACCAGAAGGTCATGGAGCAAAGGCAAGCAATATGTTAATGGTGTGTTGAAAGACAAAGTATTAGTACAGATAGGGTGTTAATGGACTGAAAATTGAACAGCTGCAAGTCCAAACATGAAAAAAACAGTGGGTAAGCAAACTGAACAAACTAAGATGAAATAAAATAAACACAAAAAAACGGAAAAAGAAAAAAAAAACTAAAAAAAGTAAAATGGGGGGCCCCGTCATGCTCTGAAATTATTGAACTCAATGTTCAGTCTGGCAGGCTGTAGTGTGCCTAATCGGTAAATGAGATACTGTTCCTCGAGCTTGCGTTGATGTTCACTGGAACACTGCAGCAATCCCAGGACAGAGATGTGAGCATGAGAGCAGGGGGGAGTGTTGAAATGACAAGCAACTGGAAGCTCGGGGTCCTGCTTACGGACTGAGCGGAGGTGTTCCGCAAAGCGGTCACCCAATCTGCATTTGGTCTCCCCAATGTAGAGGAGACCACATTGTGAGCAGTGAATACAGTATACTACATTGAAAGAAGTACAAGTAAATCGCTGCTTCACCTGAAAGGAGTGTTTGGGGCCTGGGATAGTGAGTAGAGAGGAGGTAAATGGGCAGGTATTACACCTCCTGTGATTGCAGAGGAAGGGGACGAGGTGCTGCAGAATCTATCTACCTCCAACTCAAAAATGTTCAGTCTAAAGGTCTGCAAAGGAAACCCAACCCGAACCCGACACGCGTCGTCGGGACCCGTCTGGGTCGGGTCGGGTAGCACGCCTTGACCCACGTACTGATGTAAAGACCCACTGCCCGACCCAATGATGTGTCGGGTCGGGGTCAGGCTTCCGGGTCTGGTATTTATGCTCGGGTCGGGTTTCCTTTGCAGACCTTTAATTCAATGACCCCGCCTCCACCACTTCCTGAGGCAGAGAGTTCCAATGTCACACAACCCTCAGAAAAAATTTTTCCTCATCTCTGTCCTAACAGGGCGACCCCTAATTTTAAAACCGTGCCCCCTAGTTCTGGACTCACCCACAAGAGGAAACATCCTCTCCACATCCACCTTGTCAAGACCGTTCAGGATCTTATAAACTTCAATCAAGGCTCCCCTCACTCTTCTAAACTCCATTGAAAACAGTCTGTCTGACCTTTCCTGATAAGATAACCTGTTCATTCCAGGTATCAATCTAGTAAAAGCAAAATACTACAGATGCTGGAAATCTGAAATAAAAACAAGAAATCTAGTAAACCTCCTCTGAACTGCCTCCAATGCATTTGCATCCTTCCTTAAATAAGGAGAGCTAAACTGCACACAGTATTCGAGATGTGGTCTCACTAATGCCCTATATAACTGAAGCATAACATGCTTTTATTTTCAATTCCTCTCGTAATAAAAGAGTATCACTTAACTGGAGAAAAACTGCAGAATTACGAGGTGCAGAGAGATCTTGGTGTTCCTGTGCATGAGTCACAAAGATTTTCCCACATTATACTCCATCTTGCCATATTTTTGCCCATTCACTAACCTATCTATCGGTCTGCAACCTCCTTATGTCCTCTTCACAACGTACTTTCCTACCTATCTTTGTGTCATCTGCAAATTTAGCTACCAAGCCATCGCTCCCTTCATCTAAGTCATTGATATAAATTGTAAAAAGTTGAGGCCCCTGCGGGACTCCACTCGTCAAATCCTGTCAATCAGAAAATGACCCATTTATGCATACTCTGTGCAGAGGGATCTGGGTGTCCTGGTGCATGAATTGCAAAAGGTTAGTATGTAGGTACAGTACGTAATTAGGAAAGCTAATAGAATGTTATCGTTTATCGTGAGGGGAATTGAATACAAAAACAGAGGTTATGCCTCAGCTATGCAGGGTATTGGTGATACCACATCTGGAGTACTGTGTACAGTACTGGTCTCCTTATTTAAGGAAGAATGTAAATGCGTTGAAGGCAGTTCAGAGAAGGTTTACTAGACTAATACCTGGAATGGGCAGGTTGTCTTACGAGGAAAGATTGGACAGGCTAGGCTTGTATCCGCTGGAATTTAGAAGAGTAAGAGGCGACTTGATTGAAACGTATAAGATCCTGAGGGGTCTTGAACAAAGAACAAAGAAAATTACAGCACAGGAACAGGCCCTTCGGCCCTCCAAGCCTGTGCCGATCCAGATCCTCTATCTAAACATGACGCCTATTTTCTAAGGGTCTGTATCTGACAGGGTGGATGTGGGAAGGATGTTTTCCCTTGTGGGAGAATATGGAACTAGGGATCACTGTTTAAAAAAAGGGGTCGCTCATTTAAGACAGATGAGAAATTTTTACTGTCAGAGGGTCGTGAGTCTTTGGAATTCTCTTCCTCCAAAGGCAGTGGAAGCAAAGCCTTTGAATATTTTTAAGGCAGAGGTAGATAGATTCTTGATAAGCAAGGGGATGGAAGGTTATCTGGGGTAGGTGGGAATGTGGAGTAATCAGTTCAGCCATGAACTTATTGAATTGCGGAGCAGGCTTGAAGGGCCAAGTGGCCTAGTCCTTCTAATTTGTATGTTTGTACGTTTTCTTCCAGCCAGCCAATCCTCTATCCATGCTAATATGTTACCCCATACACCATGAGCTCCTACTTTGTGCAATAACCTTTTATGTGGCACCTTGTCAAATGCCTTCTGGAAATCCAAGGACAGTACGTCAACGGGCTCCCCTTTATCCACAGCGCATGTTACTCCTTCAAAGAACTCGAATAAATTGGTTAAACATGATTTCGCTTTCACAAAACCATGCTGACTATTCCCGATTACCTTGAGTTTTTCTAAGTGCCCAGCTATAACCTCCTTAATCGATTCTAACACCTTCCCCATGACAGACGTCAAGCTAACTGGCCTATAGTTACCTGTTTCTGTCTTCCCCTCTTCTTACATAGAGGGGTTATATTTGCTACTTGCCAGACTTTGCGGTCTAACCAAGACCCTATACAGTTGTAGCAACACTTCCCTACTTTTATACTCCATCCCCCTTGCAATAAAGGCCACATTCATTTGCCTTCCCAATCACTTGCTGTACCTGCATACTAATTTTTTGTGATTCATGTACCAGCATACCCAGATCTCTTTATACTGCAGAGTTCTGTAATCTCTCTCCATTCAAATAATATATTGCTTTTCTATTCTTCCTGCCAAAGTGGACAAATTCACATTTTCCCACATTATACTCCATCTGCAAAATTTTTGTCCACTCACTTAGTAGTAGTAGGAGTCATAGTCACAATTCCCTTACCTTAACTCACAGACCGGCTCACTAATACCTTCTCAAGGGCAATTAGGGATGGGTAATAAATGCTGTCCTAGCCAGCGATGCCCACATCCCTTGAACGAATAAAAAAAACTTCTTTATAATGGTTATTACATTACAGAACATGTCTTTCAAAGCCCTTCTAATTTTATCCAGAAAGCTGCACAATTTTACTACCCAATTTTAACTATTAAATTGCAAAAACCTATACGGTGAAGCAAAGCTGATCCTTCAAAATTACGTAATTACACAATTGCATTACTGTTCTACCAACACCTGTGACAAATATCCTTCGCAACATACACACGGAAAAGAAAAAGAAAAAAATATACTTTTTTGCTTGGGCCCTCTAGCTGTATACATTCCTCGCATGGTTACTATCATCAACCTCCTAAAGTTATTCGTCAGTCCCTTCATGTCTGCAAGTGTGAGAACTACCCCTCCTAGAACTGGCAACTGAATAGCTACCAGAGTGTGGGAGAGAATCCTAAACCATGGAGGAATTTCAATATTCAATCCAATTTCCCACCAATGTCCACATGCTCCTGTTCTTTTCCTGTCGAAAGAACCATGCCTTGTTTCTAGGAATTCTAGGGTAGGGTCTCATCAGCCTGCCAGTTGAATTCACACACTATGCAAACCCCGTGTCCCTCCTTAACGTCCCATTTTTGTATGTGTCCCTTCAACTTACAATCAAAAGTACACCCCGTGATCTGGGAATGTTGCTTAGAATATATATTCCCCTCCGGTTCCATCTTTTTACCCACATATTCTCGAGGCTCAACTATTCCAGCTTTGGCTGGTATTACTTGAGGTTTATTCATGAATACGTCCTCAGCCCTTGTCCAGTAGAAGTGTGTGCCTTCTGCTTGCTCCATTTCCTTACGTTAGTGTGACCTTGAGAGGCTTGCACAAGGAGGATTCTCGATATTCCCAGATAGAGTACAGATATGGCATTCATGATCTTTGCTTTTTGGAAATGAACAAGTTTAGCATTCACTCTTGACTGTTTTTATTTGATTGATGTGAAACCGTTTCGATTTGGGTTTCCTTTAAGGAGAACGGAATTTTTAACTGTCGGCTTTTCTTGTCTAAGATAGGAAAAGGCCTCAGCCATCTTGGCTCAAAAGAATGTTTTTTCGGAGTGAGATTTTGCAATATGACCTGGTCCCCTACATTATATTCGAAAGGGATTGACCTTTTTGTCAAAATATTTTTTAATCTGACTCTTTGATTTCCCCAGGTTACTTGCCACCATTCTATTGACCTCTGAAATGTGTTGTACCAATCATTGAAGCCACTTCTGAATACGTGATAGCATTGTCAGCGGGGTGTTTCCTTCCAATGCTAAGTGTCCCGGTACTCTCACTAACCTTCCCGTCATTGCTTCATATGGATTTACCTCTGTGGTTCTTTGGGAGGTAGATCTGATGGCCATTAAACATAATAGTAACATGGCCACCCATTGAGTGGCATGTTTTGCACACACTTTAGTTAGGAGTGTCTTCAATTTCCTATTCCCTCTTTCCACTATTCCAGATGATTGTGGGTGGTGGGAGATGTGCAATTTATGCTTAACTTGCAATAACTTCTTCAGGGTGGTAAAAATGCCACCCGTAAAGTGGGGCCTTGGTCACTATCCACTTGTATAGGTAGTCCCCACCTGCAGAACATCTCACTCAAAAGGATCCTGGCAGCTGTCTTTGCCTTACAATCCCCAGTAGGAAATGCCTCAATCCACTTGGATTGTATTCACCAGGATGTATTCGGAGTTATTCTGTAAATTAGATTTGAGGGCGTGGTCCAAGGCCTGTCTCGCGGAGGTTGGAAATAGAGAAAGGCTCTATTAGAACTGGACGAGGGATTAGTTTAAAGGCATGGGAGGCACTTATTGACATATTGATGGACAAAATGAGCTATCCCTGGCCACCAGCAGGCTTAGACAATTTCTGTAGGGTCGCAGAATAATGTCCAGCAGTAGGGTGGGTATGATAAAGGCTCAGCATCTCCTCATACCAGGGATGGTACGCAGACCCTCCCTTCATCATAAGGTCAGAAGTAGGGATGTGCGCTGATGATTGCACATTGTTCAGTACCATTTGTGACTCCTCAGATACTGAAGCAACCTGAGTCTAGATGCAGTAAGACCTGGATAACATCCAGGCTTGGGATGATAAGTGTAAGTAACGTTTGCGCTACACAAGCGCCAGGCATTTACCATCTCAAAGAAGAGAGAATCTAACCATCTTCCCTTGATGTTCGATAGTGTTACGACTGCTGAATGCCCCACAATCAACATCCTGAGTGTTACCATTGACCAGAAACTGAACTGGACCAAGCTGCATAGATACTGTGGCTACCAAAGCAGGTCAGAGGCTGGGAATTCTGTGACGAGTAACTCACCTCTTGTCTCCCCAAAGCCTGTCCACCTTCTAAAAGGCACAAGTCAGGAGTGTGATGGAATACTCTCCACTTGCCTGGATGGGTGCAGCTCCAAAAATATTCAAGAAGCTTGACTCCATTCAGCCTGCTTGATTGGCACCCCATCCACAACCTTCAACATTCACTCCCTCCACCACTGACGCACAGTGGCAGCAGTGTGTACCATCTACAAGGTGCACTGCAGCAATGCACCAAGGCTCCTTAGGCAGCACCTTCCAAACCTGTGACCTCTACCACCTCGAAGGACAAGAGCAGCAGATGCATGGGAACATCATCACCTGCAAGTTTCCCTCCAAGCTACACACTATCCTGACTTGGAACTATATCGCCGTTCCTTTATTGTCACTGGGTCAAAATCCTGGAACTCCCTTCCTAACAGCACTGTGGGTGTTCCTACCCCACATGGACTACAGTGGTTCACGAAGGCAGCTCACCACCACCTTCTCAAGGGCAATTAGGAATGGGCAATAAATGGTGGCCTAGCCAGCAACGCCCACATCCCCCAAATGAATTATAAAAAATAAATGAGAGGCAAAAGTGTAGTTTGATGCGGGGTGATCTCCAACTCGCGCTGTAATAACTCCAGAATCCATTTAATAATATGCTGGGAGGATACCTGGCTTTCATTTGGTTTCATCAGGTTCAGAGGCGCATGTGGTGAGAGGAGGATAACCTTCTCTAGGCCTGTAATGTTGGTTAAATGGTTAATGCCCCAGAAGGTTGCTAAAAAGCATCTCTCTCAGGCTGACTAGGTGGACTCTGCACCCTGCAGTAGCTGGGATGCGAAGGCTGTCGGCTGTAAGCTACCACCGCACTCCTGATTAAGAACTGCTGTAAGTGTAATTGTTAATCGATCCTACTTCCAAATGAAAGGCTTGCATGGGATCGGGGTTGGTGAGGGATGCAGCTTCACTGATTGCCTTCTTCAGATGGGAGACGCCCGAGCATCGGCTTCTGTCCACTGTGTGGTAATATCTTCTGGACAATCTTTCTTCAGGGGCTTGTATCGGGGCCTAGCCATTTCCACAAAATCAGGAATGAAGTTCCTGTGATACCCCACTGAGCCCAGGACAGAACGCAAGGCTGACTTTGAAACGGGTAAGGGTAAGCGTTGGATAACCGCCACCTTTTGCTAGTCCGGCACCAGGCCGGAGGCAGACACCTTGATGCCCAGAAAGGAAACTTTACTCTGTGCCAATTGGACCTTTTTGGGGCTGACTTTCAGTCCCACCTTGAATAAGATTGTCATGAATTCATCTAAGAGGGGCAGATGCTCCTCCATTGTTTCGGATGTCAGCAGAATAGCATTGACATACTGGAGCAGACTGTCAGGGCGGTAAAAGGTTTTAAGGGCCCTGACCATATATTGGTGGAATATCAATGGTGAATTATGGAACCCCTGTAGCAGGCAGTTACAGGTTGTAACCTTGTCCCTCAAAGGTAAAAGCAAACTATACTGATTCCCCTTCGCCACCAAGATGCTCCAGAAACTGTTAGCAATGCCTAAGGTGGAAAGGACTCTGGGGGCAGCAGAATGGCAGTTAGAAGGGAAGGTGCCCGATGAACAGTGGGACTCTGCTTAGGAGTGACTTTACTCAGTGATTGGTAGTCAATAGTAAGGCACCAGGAGTCATCAGGCTTCTTAACCAGCCAGATTGGGGAGTTGGGCGTAAAAGACCCTACCTGCAAGACCCCCCTGCTGGAGTAGTAAATCAGTGATGTTCTGGAGTAATGGGAATACTTTTGCATAGGATTGGGCATTGTTTACACTGCTAGTGGGATGGTCCATTAGTACTTCTTGGGACATTCTGCTACAATCGTTCTTTGAGGTGGTAGAGTGCCTGGTGTTTGTGAATCAGTTCATCAACCTTTGGATTGCAGTGAGAGGGTAGAGGTAAGGCTTCAACCTTTTTGATTGGGCAGACCATATAAAAGTCACAAACTTGACGCACCTCAGTCTATTTTCCACCAGCCAGATGCAGCTGTTTGTATAATCAATAATTGTACCTGCAACATCAAGTATACCGCTGCCTAAAAGGCCTGTCCCATCACCCATAGTCATTATGCAATGGTTCCTTAATCTGGAGGTGATGTCTTCCCAATTTGAGAAGTGTCTTTGGCCCTGAGAAGGCCATTGCTTCATTTCCTGTCACCCCTCTGATTGAAGTGCCCTTTCCCCCGGGAGATGCGTATGCTTGAGGATTATTGGAGTGTTTGATAGTAACGGCTGATCCGGTATCGACGAGCATTGTCGGTTGCCGGCCCCCAGGCAACACCACCATCAGGACTGGTCTGCCGTGCTGATTTCTCCTAAACTTTACTGCAGGGGAGCCAGCGAGAGCCTGTACCAGTCAGGTCTCGCCCGTGCCCCCCTCAGTCACACAGACAGGGAAGGGATTAGCAGCCTGTCGGGAACTGCCCGCGGTGCCTCCTGAGTATGAGCTACTGTCTGAACCACTGAGGAAAGCTTTTCCATATTTTGCAGCATCAATTCTAACTTCCTTTCCACTGAGTTAGGTAAGACTGGGGCTGGGCTGAATGGCTAGATTGACTGCCAATACTTTAAGGATTGTCCTGCTGATCCTGATGTACCTCCGGAGTACCCAATCGTTTAGGGGCCTTACATACTCTGGCTCTGTGTCCAGGCTTGTTACAGTTGTAGCACCCGTAAGGTAGGGGTGATGGCATCACTTTCGGGCCCTCAACTTTGGACAGGCTTCTTATTTTTGCTTGGCTCCTCCTTAGTGTGATTTTTGGTATATTCATAAGCAACAGTAGCCACTTTGAGAATATCTGACCAGGGGTTATCCTGAGTGAACATGTACCCCAGGTCCTGTCTTATGAGTGGTAAACCAATCCAATTCACTCCACGTGATATCAAGAAATGGCTGAAGGCACTGAATACTGCAAAGGCTGTGAGCCCTGGCAACATTCCAGCAATAGTACTGAAGACTTGTGCTCCAGAACGAGCTGTGTCCCAAGCCAAGTTGTTCCAATACAGCCAGCATTTATTGCTCATCCCTAATTGTCCTTGTGAAGGTGGTGATGAGCTGTCTTCTTGAACCTCTGCAGTGCTGTTAGGAAGGGAGTTCCAGGATTTTGACCCAGTGACAGTGAAGGACAGTGATATAGTTCCAAGTTAGGATGGTGTGTGGCTTAGAGGGGAACTTGCAGGTGGTGGCTGAGCTTTGTATTTTTGGATAGTTTGCTGTTGGTCCGCATTCGTCTTCTCAACTTTGACATCATAGCTGCAGCCTTGGCAATCCTGGTACTAATTTCGGCATCAAGGGACCAATTGCTGGTGATTGTTGATGCACGGTATGTGAAGCTGTCGATGATCTCCAAAGTGAGGTTGTCGATGTTGATGGAAGGTGCAGTCTCTACATCCTGGCTCATAACTTTGGTCTGCCTGACTCTGATCGTCAGTCCAAACTCCTTACAGACCTAAGAGAACCGATCTACAAGCTGCTGCAAGTGAACTTCATTATGGGATGTCAACGCAGCATCATCAGCCAACAGCAACTCATGGACTAGGACTTTACGCACTTTAGTCTTGGCGTGCGGTCTTGCCAAGTTGAACAGCTTGCTGTCAGCTCTGGTATGCAGGTGGACACCCCTCTTTGAGTATCCGAAAGCGTACAATAGCAGCATGGAGGAGAATATGCCAGAGAGAGTTGGCGCCAGGACACAGCCCTGCTTTACTCCGCTGCTGATCTTGAAAACATCTGATGACGTTCCATTGTAACTGATGGAACTGTGCATGTTCTCATGGAAAGAAGAGATGACGTCCAGGAGGGAAAGCCTATTTTCTATAGCAGTTTGAAGAGTCTGTCTCTACTGACAAGATCGAAGGCCTTGGTGAAGTCTATGAAGGCAATGTAGAGTGGTCTGCACTGTTCACGGCATTTCTGCTATAACTACCAAAGTGAGAAAATCATGTTGACTGTCGATCTGTCAGCTCTGCAGCCGCTCTGAGACTCGGGGGTAGCTGCGTGACGCCAGGGTCAGCAATCTGGTCAGAGCAACGTGAGCAAAGACCTTCCCCACAATACTTAGCAAGGAGATGCCTCGGTAATTGCTGCAGTCACTGCGATCCCCTTTATTTTTGTGCAAGGTGACAATGTTTGCATCACGCATGTTTTGAGGCAAAGATCTTTCCTTCAAATAGAGAAACAGAACTTCATGGAGATGCCACAGCAGTGCCGATTTCCACCTCTGTTGATTCCAGGTGGAATACCATCATTTCCGGGGGCTTTACCACTGGCAAGATGGTCAATGGTCTTGTTGAGCTCTACTATGTTAGGCTCGCTGTCCAGCTCTTCCATGACAGGGAAGTCTGGAATGGCGCTGAGAGCTATTTCAGTGACAGCGTTCTCCGTTGTGTAGAGCTCGACTTAATGCTCGACTCACCTTTCCATCTGCTTGCTAGGTTCAGTGATGATCACACCGTCTTTGTCTTTAAAGGTGCTGATTTAGTTACTACAAGAGCCCGTTGCTTTCTTAATTCCTTCATTCTTCCCTCTAGCATCCCCGGATTCAGCAGCAGATTGTATGCTGTTGCAGTGTTTTAACCAGTATTGATTGGCACAGTGCCGAGCAATCTGCAGAGACTTGTTTCTGGCAACTCAGAGCATTTAAGTTTTGTTTGCTGGGGACTTGCTTGTAGTTCTTGAGTGCTCTCCTCTTAGTTGCAGTAACTGGCTCCATTTCAGTCCAATAAGCCTCAAACCAGTCAGCATTCCTCCCATCTCTTTTCCCATACACAGTGAGTGCAGAGTTATAGATAATGACGCACCAATGATTCCACTTTGACACCGCATTGAGTCCTTGGGCGTTGTTGTTTGAAAGAGCTTGATCGAGGATGTTGAGGAACTCCTGGGTCCTTTCTGGGTCAGTGGTATGGAAAGTGTTGTTCTGAGGGTGACTTACCTTCTTGGATGGGTGAAGCTTCCTTGGCTGAAGCCTGACCTTGCTACACATCAGGGAGTGGTCAGTGTCACAGTCAGTGCTGTGATAGTTGAGGGTGGTACATCTAGTGATGAATAAGGTCTCGCTGGTGCCAGTGGTGTGATCTCGGATACTCCAGGACACCTTGTGGCACAGCTTGATGTGGAAGTAGCTGTTTGTCACACAGAGTCCATGGTGACAGCATATTCCAGCAACCTCTGTCCATTTTCATTTATCTTGCCAATCCTCTGGTGCCCTATGCATGTTAGCCAAATTGTGTAGTCGGTAGCCACGCTTGTGATGAAGTACAGTCCCTCGAAGGTACAGTCCCTCAGTGCTGGGAATTTTGCTGATGGCAGTGTCAAGTATCTCATAGAACTGATCCTTGACATTTGGGGTGGAGGTGAGTGTCGAGGCATAGACGCACATGTGATTAACTGGGCCCACCCTTATTGACAAGCAAAGAGTAAGAAGTCTCTCTCTGCCTTCTGTGGGGGGTTCACTCATCGCAACTAGCATGTTTTTTACTGTGAAACCCACTCCATGCTCACAAGTTGCCTCTTGGGCTTTCCCCTGCTGGAAGAAGGTATAGTGTTTCTCTTTGAGGGATCCACTTTGAATGAGCATAGTTTCTTGCAGCACAGCAATGTCCACATTGAGCCTTGTAGGTTTTGTCGATCACAGCTGTCTTGCATGTGACATCAACCTGCAGAAGGTCGTCAGTGAGGCCAGGACACATTGTCCTTGCATTTCAGCTTGCGATGCAATGCACTCACTTAACCTATCTTGGGGACTCCATAGTTAGGGGAACAGATAGGAGGTTCTGTGGGAACGAGAGAGACTCACGGTTGGTGTGTTGCCTCCCTGGTGCCAGGGTACGTGATGTCTCTGATCGTGTTTTTGGGATCCTTAAGGGGGAGGGGGAGCACCCCCAAGTCGTGGTCCACATAGGCACCAATGACATAGGTAGGAAGAGAGATGGGGATTTAAGGCAGAAATTCAGGGAGCTAGGGTGGAAGCTTAGAGCGAGAACAACCAGAGTTGTTACCTCTGGGTTGTTGCCCGTGCCACGTGCTAGCGAAGAGAGGAATAGGGAGAGAGAGGAGTTGAACACGTGGCTGCAGGGATGGTGTAGGACGGAGGGTTTTGGTTTCCTGGATAATTGGGGCTCTTTCTGGGGTAGGTGGGACCTCTACAAACAGGATGGTCTTCACCTGAACCAGAGGGGTACCAATATCCTGGGGGGGAGATTTGTTAGTGCTCTTCGGGGGGGTTTCAACTAAATCAGCAGGGGAATGGGAACCTAAATTGTAGTTCCAGTGTACAGGCTGTTGAGAGTAGTGAGGTAGGGGATAAGGGTACAGGGACGCAAGAGGGCACTGGCAAGCAAGAACTTGGTTTAAAGTGTGTCTACTTCAACGCCAGGAGCATCCGGAATAAGGTGGGTGAGCTTGCAGCATGGGTTGGTACCTGGGATCCTGATGTTGTGGCCATTTCAGAGACATGGGTAGAGCAGGGGCAGGAATGGATGTTGCAGGTTCCGGGATTTAGATGTTTCAGTAAGAACAGAGAAGAGGGTAAAAGAGGGGGGGGGGGTGTGGCATTGTTAATCAAGGAAAGTATTACAGCGGCAGAAAGGACGTTTGAGGATTCGTCTACTGAGGTAGTATGGGCCGAGGTTAGAAACAGGAGAGGAGAGGTCACCCTGTTGGGAGTTTTCTATAGACCTCCGAATAGTTCCAGAGATGCAGAGAAAAGGATAGCGAAGATGATTCTCGACAGGAGCGAGAGTAACAGGGTAGTGGTTATGGGGGACTTTAACTTTCCAAATATTGACTGGAAATACTATAGTTCGAGTACTTTAGATGGGTCTGTTTTTGTCCAGTGTGTGCAGGAGGGTTTTCTGACACAGTATGTGGACAGGCCAACCAGGGGCGATGCCACATTGGATTTGGTACTGGGTAATGAACCCGGCCAGGTGTTCGATTTAGATGTAGGTGAGCACTTTGGCGATAGTGATCACAATTCGGTTAGGTTTACCTTAGCGATGGGCAGGGACAGGTATATACCGCAGGGCAAGAATTATAGCTGGGGGAAAGGAAATTATGACGCGATTAGGCAAGATTTAGGATGTGTAGGATGGGGAAGGAAACTGCAGGGGATGGGCACAAACGAAATGTGGAGCTTATTCAAGGAGCAGCTAATGCGTGTCCTTGATAAGTATGTACCTGTCAGGCAGGGAGGAAGTTGTCGAGCGAGGGAGCCGTGGTTTACTCAAGAAGTTGAAGCGCTTGTCAAGAGGAAGAGGGCGGCTTATGTTAGGATGAGACGTGAAGGCTCAGTTAGGGCGCTTGAGAGTTACAAGCTAGCCAGGAAGGATCTAAAGGGAGGGCTAAGAAGAGCAAGGAGAGGGCACGAGAAGTCATTGGCGGATAGGATCAAAGAAAACCCTAAGGCTTTCTATAGGTATATCAGGAATAAAAGAATGATAAGAGTTAGAACAGGGCCAATCAAGATAGTAGTGGGAAGTTGTGTGCGGAATCAGAGGAGATAGGGGAAGCGTTAAATGAATATTTTTCGTCAGTATTTACAGTAGAGAAAGAAAATGTTGCCGAGGAGATTACTGAGATACAGCCTACTAGGCTAGATGGGATTGAGATTCACAAGGAGGAGGTGTTAGCAATTTTGGAAAGAGTGAAAATAGATAAGTCCCCTGGGCCAGATGGGATTTATCCTAGGATTCTCTGGGAAGCCAGGGAGGAGATGGCAGAGCCGTTGTTGTTGTTCTTTATGTCGTCATTGTCGACAGGAGTAGTGCCGGAGGACTGGAGGATAGCAAATGTTGTCCCCTTGTTCAAGAAGGGGAGTAGAGACAGCCCTGGTAATTATAGACCTGTGAGCCTTACTTCGGTTGTGGGTAAAATGTTGGAAAGGGTTATAAGAGATAGGATTTATAATCATCTTGAAAAGAATAAGTTCATTTGCGATAGTCAGCACGGTTTTGTGAAAGGTAGGTCGTGCCTCACAAACCTTATTGAGTTTTTCGAGAAGGTGACCAAACAGGTTGATGAGGGTAAAGCCGTGGATGTGGTGTATATGGATTTCAGTAAGGCGTTTGATAAGGTTCCCCACGGTATGCTATTGCAGAAAATACGGAAGTATGGGGTTGAAGGTGATTTAGAGCTTTGGATCAGAAATTGGCTAGCTGAAAGAAGACAGAGGGTGGTGGTTGATGGCAAATGTTCATCCTGGAGTTTAGTTACTAGTGGTGTACCGCAAGGTTCTGTTTTGGGGCCACTGCTGTTTGTCATTTTTATAAATGACCTGGATGAGGGTGTAGAAGGGTGGGTTAGTAAATTTGCGGATGACACGAAGGTCGGTGGAGTTGTGGATAGTGTTGAAGGGTGTTGTAGGGTACAGAGGGACATAGATAGGCTGCAGAGCTGGGCTGAGAGATGGCAAATGGAGTTTAATGCGGAGAAGTGTGAGGTGATTCACTTTGGAAGGAGTAACAGGAATGCAGAGTACTGGGCTAATGGGAAGATTCTTGGTAGTGTAGATGAGCAGAGAGATCTTGGTGTCCAGGTGCATAAATCCCTGAAAGTTGCTACCCAGGTTAATAGGGCTGTTAAGAAGGCATATGGTGTGTTAGCTTTTATTAGTAGGGGGATCGAGTTTCGGAGCCACGAGGTCATGATGCAGCTGTACAAAATTCTGGTGAGGCCGCACCTTGAGTATTGCGTGCAGTTCTGGTCACCGCATTATAGGAAGGATGTGGAAGCTTTGGAAAGGGTGCAGAGGAGATTTACTAGGATGTTGCCTGGTATGGAAGGAAGGTCTTACGAGGAAAGGCTGAGGGACTTGGGGTTGTTTTCGTTAGAGAGGAGGAGGAGGAGAGGTGACTTAATAGAGACATACAAGATAATCAGAGGGTTAGATAGGGTGGATAGTGAGAGTCTTTTTCCTCGGATGATGATGGCAAACACGAGGGGACATAGCTTTAAGTTGAGGGGTGAAAGATATAGGACAGATGTCAGAGGTAGTTTCTTTACGCAGAGAGTAGTAGGGGCGTGGAACGCCCTGCCTGCAACAGTAGTAGACTCGCCAACTTTAAGGGCATTTAAGTGGTCATTGGATAGACATATGGATGAAAATGGAATAGTGTAGGTCAGATGGTCGGCGCAACATCGAGGGCCGAAGGGCCTGTACTGCGCTGTAATGTTCTAATATCTAATATCTAAATCCCTTGTAGACTCGAGGTCCTCTTGACAGCTTACTTTCTTACCTATCACTGTGTCATCAGCAAATTTAGCTACCATATGTTTGGTCCCTTCATTCAAGTCATTAATATAGATTGTAAATAGTTGAAGCCCCAGCACTGATTCCCCTGACACTCCACTAGTAACGGCTTGCCAGCCGGAAAATGACCCATTTATCCCTACTCTGCTTCCTGTTAGCTGACCAATCCTCTATCCATACTGATATGTTACCCCTGACACTATGAGTTTTTATTTTGTGTAGTAACCTTTGATGTGGCACCTTGTCAGATGCCTTTTGGAAATCCAAGTACACCACATACACAGGTTCACCTTTATCCACCTTGCTTATTACTTCCTTAAAGAACGCTAAGAAATTAGTCAAACATGATTTTCCCTGTCACAAAACCATGTTGGTTCTGCCTGATTGTATTATGATTTTCTAAATGTCCTGCTCCCAACTCCTTAATGGATTCTAGCATTTTCCCAATGACAGATGTTGGGCTAACTGGCCGATAGTTTCCTGCTTTCTGTGTTCCTCCTTTCTTGAATAGAAGTGTTAAATTTGCAATTCTCCAAACCAGATCAGATTTTAAGACAATCTGGTAGTTTCATGGTCACCATTATTGGCCTTTTATTCCAGATTTATTTAATTAACTGACTAAATTTCCCAGTTGCAGTGGTGGGATTTGAACTCATGTCTCTGGACTATTTGTCCAGGCCTCTGGATTAGAAACATACAAACATAGAAAATAGGAGCAGGAGTAGGCCATTTGGCCCTTCGAGCCTGCTCCGCCATTCATTATGATCATGGCTGATCATCCAACTCAGTAACCTGTTCTGGCTTTCGCCCCATATCCTTTGATCCCTTTAAACCCAAGAGCGAACTCCTTCTTGAAAACATTCAATATTTTGGCCTCAACTGCTTTCTGTGATGGCAAATTCCACAGGCTCACCACTCTCTGGGTGAAGAAATTTCTCCTCATCTCAGTCCTGAAAGGTTTACCCCGTATCCTTAGACTGGCTCAGTCATAGAAGACAGAGGGTAGCAGTGGAAGGGTGCTTTTCTGAATGGAGGGATGTGACTAGTGGTGTTCCGCAGGGATCAGTGCTGGGACCTTTGCTGTTTGTAGTATATATAAATGATTTGGAGGAAAATGTAGCTGGTCTGATTAGTAAGTTTGTGGACGACACAAAGGTTGGCGGAGTTGCGGATAGTGATGAGGATTGTCAGAGGATACAGCAGGATATAGATCGGTTGGAGACTTGGGCAGAGAAATGGCAGATGGAGTTTAATCCGGACAAATGTGAGGTAATGCATTTTGGAAGATCTAATGCAGGTGGGAAGTATACAATAAATGGCAGAACTCTGAGGAGTATTGACAGGCAGAGAGATCTGGGCGTACAGGTCCACAGGTCACTGAAAGTGGCAACGCAGGTGGATAAGGGAGTCAAGGCAGACGGCATGCTTGCCTTCATCGGTCGGGGCATAGAATATAAAAATTGGCAAGTCATGCTGCAGCTGTACAGAACTTTAGTTAGGCCACACTTAGAATATTGCGTGCAATTCTGGTCGCCACACTACCAGAAGGACGTTGAGGCTTTGGAGAGGGTACAGAAGAGGTTTACCAGGATGTTGCATGGTCTGGAGGGCATTAGCTATGAGGAGAGGTTGGATAAACTCGGATTGTTTTCACTGGAATGACGGAGGTGGAGGGGCGACATGATAGAGGTTTACAAAGTTATGAGCGGCATGGACAGAGTGGATAGTCAGAAGCTTTTTCCCAGGGTGGAAGAGTCAGTTACTGGGGGACAAAGGTTTAAGGTGAGAGGGGCAAAGTTTAGAGGGGGTGTGCGAGGCATGTTTTTTACACAGAGGGTGGTGAGTGCCTGGAACTTGCTGCCGGGGGAGGTGGTGGAAGCAGGTACGATAGCGACGTTTAAGAGGCATCTTGACAAATACATGAATAGGAAGGGAATAGAGGGATACGGTCCCCGGAAGTGCAGAAGGTTTTAGTTTAGGCAGGCATCAAGATCGGCGCAGGCTTGGAGGGCTGAATGGCCCGTTCCTGTGCTGTACTGTTCTTCTTTGATCTTTGACCCCTGGTTCTGGACTCCCCCCACCATCGGGAACATCCTTCCTGAATCTACCCTTTCAAGTCCTGTTAGAATTTTATAGGTTTCTCGGAGATCCCCTCCTCACTCTTCTGAACTCCAGTGAATATATAATATATAATGAATATAATTAGGGCGGCACAGTGGCGTAGTGGTTAGCACCGCAGCTTCACAGCTCCAGGGACCCGGGTTCGATTCTGGTTACTGCCTGTGCGGAGTTTTCAAGTTCTCCCTGTGACCGCGTGGGTTTTCGCCGGGTGCTCCGGTTTCCTCCCACAGCCAAAGACTTGCAGGTGGTAGGTAAATTGGCCGTTGTAAATTGCCCCTAGTATAGGTAGGTGGTAGGGAATATGGGATTACTGTAGGGTTAGTATAAATGGGTGGTTGTTGGTCGGCACAGACTCAGTGGGCTGAAGGGCCTGTTTCAGGGCTGTAGCTCTAAATAAAATAAATAAATAACTGACTCAATCTCTCCTCTTATCAGTCCCACCATCCCAGGAATCAGTCTGGTAAACCTTCGCTGCACTCCCTCTATAGCAAGAACATCCTCCTCAGATAAGGAGACCAAAACTGCGCACAATATTCCAGGTGTGGCCTCAGCCCTGTATAATTGCAGCAAGACATCCTTGCTTCTGCACTCGAATCCTCTTGCTATGAAGGCTAACATACCATTTGCCTTTTTTACCGCCTGTTGGACCTGCATGCTTACCTTCAGCGGTTAGTGTACGAGAACACCCAGGTCTTGCTGCATATTCCCCTCTCTCAGTTTATGGCCATTCAGATAATCTGCCTTCCTGTTTTTACTACCAAAGTGGATAACCTCACATTTATCCACATTATACTGCATCTGCCATGCTTTAGCCCACTCACTCAACTTGTTCAAATCACCCTGAAGCCTCTCTGCATCCTCCTCACAACTCACCCTCCCACCCAGTTTTGTGTCATCTGCAAATTTGGAGATATTACATTTAGTTCCCTCATCTCAATCATTAATGTATATTGTGAATAGCTGGGGTCCTAGCACCAATCCCTGCGGTACCCCACTAGTCACTGCCTGCCATTTGGAAAAAGACCCATTTATCCCTACTCTTTGTTTCCTGTCTGCCATCCATTGCAATACACTGCCCCCAATCCCATGCGCTTTAATTTTGCACACTGAGCTCTTATGTGGGCATTTGTCGAAAGCCTTCTGAAAGTCCAAATAAAGTCTTCGTACGGTTAGTGTAACGAAATGGGTCTGTGTATGGTTATGGTAACAGTATGGGTCTCTTTATGGCCAGTGAAACGCCACAGGTCTGCACATGTTTCGTATAATGGCATGGGTCTGCCTACAGTGAGTGTAATGGCACAGCTCTGCATTTAGTTTACGTCATTTATACTGGTTTGACAAGAATCTCTTGTCTGATTTTGAAGAGCTCTTTGCAAATGCTGTTGTGAATAAATGTTGTATGTACGCCTGGGTGTGTGACAGTGACTTAATTGTGCTCCTCGTTTTGCAGCCGGACACTTTAGGAGCTCTGCCAAATCTGCGGGAACTCTGGTTGGACAGGAACCAACTCACTGCACTGCCAGCGGTAAGAACAATACAATTGCAGAAAGCTCCCAGCCTCCAGCCTCAAGTAGTGTTTAAGGGAATTACTGTGGAAAAAGTTGGAGGTTTCAGTGACGAGGAATCATCAATTTAAAATGGTCACAGAGAGTCAGGAGTGAGATGTGGAGAGATTTCTTCACAGGGTTGTTGGAAAAGGTAATGCTTTGCCAACGACAGTGGGTGAGGAAAGGACCATTGTATCATTTGCAGGAAATTTGGATAAATATTTGAAAACATAAGAAAATGCAGGGATAGAGGGGGCAGTGATTTTGGGATTGATACAGGGCTATGGGGAGTGAGTGAGGTGGTGGGATTAGTTTGGGATTGATACAGGGCTACGGGAAGACAGTGGGATTAATTTGGTATTGATACAGGGTCTGAGGAGAGAGTGGGACAGTGGGATTAGTTTGGGATTGATACAGGGCAATGGGAGAGAGTGAGGCAGTGGGATTAGTTTGGGATTGATACAGGGTTATGGGGAGAGAGTGGGATTAGTTTGGTATTGATACAGGGTCTGAGGAGAGAGTGGGACAGTGGGATTAGTTTGGGATTGATACAGGGCTATAGGGATACATTGGGATTAGTTTGGAATTGATACAGGGCTATGGGGAGCGAGTGTGGCAGTGGGATTAGTTTGGGATTGATACAGGGCTATGGGGAGAGTGGGTCAGTGGGATTAGTTTGGGATTGATACAGGGTTATGGGGAGAGAGTGGGATTAGTTTGGGATTGATACAGGGCTATGGGGAGAGAGTGGGATTAGTTTGGGATTGATACAGGGTTATGGGGAGACAGTGGGATTATCGTGGAATTGATACACGGTTATGGAGAGACAGTGGGATTAGTTTGGGATTGATACAGGACTATGGGGAGAGAGTGGGATTAGTTTGAGATTGATATAGGGCTATGGGGAAACAGTGGGATTAGTTTGGGATTGATACAGGGCTATGGGGAAACAGTGGGATTAGTTTGGGATTGATACAGGGCTATGGGGAGACAGTGGGGTCAGTTTCGGATTGATGCAGGGCTATGGGGAGAGTGGGATTAGTTTGGGATTGATACAGGGCTTTGGGAAGAGAGTGTGGCAGTGGGATTAGTTTAGGATTGATACAGGACTATGGGGAGAGAGTGGGATTAGTTTGGGATTGATACAGGGCTATGGGAAGAGAGTGTGGCAGTGGGATTAGTTTAGGATTGATACAGGACTATGGGGAGAGAGTGGGATTAGTTTGGGATTGATACAGGGCTGTGGAGAGACAGTGGGTTCAGTTTGGGATTGATACAGGGCTATGGGAAGAGAGTGTGGCAGTGGGATTAGTTTAGGATTGATACAGGACTATGGGGAGAGAGTGGGATTAGTTTGGGATTGATTCAGGGCTATTGAGAGACAGTGAGTTCAGTTTGGGATTGATACAGGGCTATGGGGAGAGAGTGGGATTAGTTTGGGATTGATAGATAACATAGGAAATAGGAGCAGGAGTCGGCCATTTTGCCCTTCAAGCCCACTGCCATTCAATGAGATCATGGCTGATCCTCCACTTCACCATTTTCCTCTGTATTCTGTATCTCTGTATTCCTTGATGTTTTTATATGTAGTAATCTATTGATCTCAGTCTTGAACATACTCAACAACTGAGCCTCCACAGCCCTCTGGGGCACAGAATTCCAAAGATTATCCACCCTCTGAATGAAGAAATTCCTCCTCATCTCAGTCTTAAATGGCCTGCCCTTTATTCTGAGACTGTGTACCTGGTTCGAGACTTCCCAGTCAGGGGAAACATCCTTCCTGCATCTACCCTGTCGAGCCCTGTAAGAATTTTGTATGTTTGAATGAGATCACCTCTCATTCTTCCAGATTCTTGAGAATAAAGGCCCAGACTATTTAATTCTTCCCCATAGGACAATCCCTCCATCCCAGGAATTAGTTTGGTGAACCTTTGTTGCACTCCTTTTATGACAAGTATATCTTTCCTTAGATAAGGAGACCAAAACTGCACACAATACTCCAGGTGCGGTCTCATCAAGGCTCTATACAATTACAGTAACACATCTTTACTCCTGTACTCAAATCCTCTTGTATTTGCCTTAATTGCTTGCTGTACCTGTATATGAGCTTTCAGTGACTCATGAACAAGGAACCCAAGTCCCTTTGAGTTCAACATTTTCCAGCCTCTCTCCATTTAAGAAATGCTCTGTATTTCTGTTTCTCCAACCAAAGTGGACAACTTCACATTTCTCCAAATTGTATTCCATCTGCCAAATTTTTGCCCACATGCTTTGTGTCTCCAAATCCCCTTGAAACAACTTTGCATCCTCATCACAACTCCCACTCTCACCTAGTTTTGTGTCATCTGCAAACTTGGAAATATTACATTTAATCCCCACATCGCGCCACACAAGTGCTAGGCAATGACCATCTCCAACAAGAGAGAATCTAACCATCTTGCTTTGACATTCAATGGCATTACCATCGCTGAATCCCCCACTATCAATATCCTGGAGGTTACCATTGACCAGAAACTCAACTGAAGTAGCCATATAAATACCGTGGCTACAAGAGCAGGTCAGAGACTAGGAATCCTGCAGCGAGTAACTCACCACCTGACTCCCCAAAGCCTGCCCACCATCTACAAGGCACAAGTCAGGAGTGTGATGGAATACTCTCCACTTGCCTGGATGGGTACAGCTCGAACACCACTCGAGAGGCTCGACACCATCCAGGACAAAGCAGCCCGCTTGATTGGCACCCCACCTACAAACATCCACTCCCTTTACCACCGAGGTACAGTGACAGCAGTGTGTACCATCTACAAGATGCACTGCAGCAATGCACCAAGGCTCCTTAGACAGCACCTTCCAAACCCACGACCTCTACCACCTAGAAGGACAAGGGCAACAAATACATGGGGACACCACCGCCTGCAAGTTCCCCTCCAAGTCACACACCATCCTGACTTGGAACTATATCGCCGTTCCTTCACTGTCACTGGGTCAAAATCCTGGAACTCTCTTCCTAACATCACTGTGGGTGTACCTACCCCACCTGGACTGCAGCGGTTCAAGAATGCAGTTCACTATCACCTTCTCGAGAGCAATTAGGGATGGGCAATAAGTGCTGGCCTAGCCAGCGACACCCACATCCCATGAATGAATAAAAAAAACATCCAAATCATTAATGTAGATTGTGAATAGCAGGGGTCCAAAGTACTGATCCTTGCGGTACCCCACTAGTCACAACCTGTCAACCTGTAAATGACCCATTTATTCCTACTCTCTGTTTCTGTCTTTTAACCAGTTCTAAATCCATGCTGGTATATTCCCCCCAATCCCATGTGCTCTAATTTTGTTGACTAAGCTTTTGTGTGGGACCTTATCAAAAGCTTTCTGAAAATCTAAATATACCACATCCACTGGTTTTCCCTTATCTATACTAGTTGCATCCTCAAAAAACTCCTCCAGGTTTGTTAAACATGATTTCCCTTTCATAAATCCACGTTGCCTCTATCCAATCCCACCATTATTTTTCTAAGTGTCCTGTTTTCACATCCTTTATTATAGATTCTAGTATTTTCCCGACGACTGATGTTAGGCTAACAGGTCTGTCGTTACCCGTTTTCTCTCTCCTTCCTTTCTTAAATAGTGGGGTTACAATTGCCACCTTCTAATCTGCAGGATCCATTCCAGACTATACAGAATTTTGAAAGATGACCAGCAATGCATCTATTATCTCTACTGTGATGAGGAGCTTTATATGCTTTAAGTCCCATTAATTTCTGAAGTATTTTTTTTTTATTGATAATATCTTGCAGTTCCTCGTTTATGCTAGTCCCTTGATTCTCCATTATTTCTGGGAGGTTTTTAATATTTCCTCCATGAAAAGAGACATGGGGAAGTATTTGTTTCTCTTCCATTTCCTTATTCCTCATTATAAATTCTCCTGACTCTGCTTGTAATGGACACAGGACTCTGGGGAAAGAGAGCCGGTTAGTGGGATTAGTTTGGGATTGATACAGGGCTATGGGGCGAGAGTCATAGAGTTCTACAGCACAGAAACAGCCCCTTTGGTCCATCGTGTCTGTGCCGGCCATCAAGCACCTGACTATTCTAATCCCATTTTCCAGCACTTGGCCCGTTGCCTTGTATACTATGGCGTTTCAAGTGCTCATCTAAATACTTCTTAAATGTTGTGAGGGTTCCTGCCTCTACCACCTCTTCAGGCAGTGCGTTCCAGATTCCAACCACCCTCTGGGTGAAATTTTTTTTTCTCAAATCCACTCTAAACCTCCTGCCCCTTACCTTAAATCTATGCTCCCTCGTTACTGAACCTATCCACCCCCCCCCCCCCCCCCCCCCCCCCCCGCTGCTAAGGGTAAAGGTTTCTTCCTATCTATCCTATCAATGCCCCTCATAATTTTGTACACCTCAATCATGTCCCCCCTCAGCCTTCTCTGCTCTAAGGAAAACAACCCCAGCCTATCCAGTCTCTCTTCATAGCTGAAAAGCTCCAGCCCAGGCAACATCCTGGTGAATCTCCTCTGCACCTTCTCCAGTGCAATCACATCCTTCCTATAGTGTGGTGCCCAGAACTGTACACAGTACTCCAGCTGTAGCCTAACTAGCATTTTATACAGCTCCATCATAACCTCCCTGCTCTTATATTCTATGCCTCGACTAATAAAGGCAAGTATTTTATATGCCTTCCTAACCACCTTATCTACCTGTGCTGCTGCCTTCAGTGATCTATGGACAAGTACACCAAGGTCCTTCTGACCTTCTGTACTTCCTAGGGTCCTACCATCCATTGTATATTCTCTTGCCTTGTTAGTCCTCCCAAAATGCATCTCCTCACACTTTTCAGGATTAAATTCCATTTGCCACAGCTCCGCCCATCTTACCAGCCCATCCATATTGTCCTGTAATCTAAGGCTTTCCTCATCACTATTTACGACACCATCAATTTTTGTGTCATCTGCGAACTTACTTATGCCTCCTATATTCACGTCTAAATCATTAATGTACACTACAAACATCAAGAGTCCCAGCACCGATCCCTGTGGTACACCAGTGGTCACAGGCTTCCACTCACAAAAACAACCCTCGACCATCACCCTCTGCCTCCTGCCACTAAGCCAATTTTGGATCCACTTTGCCAAATTGCCCTGGATCCCTTGGGCTCTTACCTTCTTAACCAATCTCCCATGCGGGACCTTATCAAAAGCCTTACCGAAGTCCATGTAGACTACATCAACTGCTTTACCCTCATCTACACATCTAGTCACCTCCTCAAAAAATTCAATCAAGTTAGTCAGACACGATCTCCTCCTGACAAAGCCATGCTGACTCTGCCTGATTAATTCATGCCTCTCCAAGTGGAGATTAATCCTGTCCCTCAGAATCTTTTCCAATATTTTCCCAACCACTGATGTTGGACTCACCGGCCTGTAATTACCTGGTTTATCCCTACTACCCTTCTTGAATAATGGTACCACATTCCCTGTCCTCCAATCCTCTGGTAGCTCTCCTGTGGCCAGAGAGGATTTGAAAATTTGTGTCAGAGCCCCTGCTATCTCCTCCCTTGCCTCACATAACAGCCTGGGATACATCTCATCTGGGCCTGGGGATTTATCCACTTTTAAGCCCGCTAATACAGCTAATACTTCCTCCCTTTCAGTGCTAATATGTTCAAGTATATCACAATCCCCCTCCCTGATCTCTACACCTACATCGTCCTTCTCCGTAGTGAACACAGATGAAAAGTAATCATTTAAAACCTCATTAATGTCCTCTGGCTCCACACACAGATTGCCACTTTGGTCCCTAATGGGCCCCACTCTTTCCCTGGTTATCCTCTTGCCCTTAATATACTTATAAAATGCCTTAGGATTTTCCTTTATCTTGCCAGCCAGTGTATTTTCATGCCCCCTCTTCACTCTCCTAATTACTTTTTTTAGTACCCCCCTACACTTTCTATACTCCTCTAGTGCCTCCATTGTTTTCAGCGCTCCAAATCTGCCATAAGCCTCCTTTTTTTTCCTTATCCAATTCTCTATATCCCTTGACGTCCAGGGTTCCCTGGACTTGTTGGTCCTATCCTTCACCTTAACTGGTACATGTTGGCTCTGAATCCTCACTATTTCCTCTTTGACTCCCACTGGTCGGAGGTAGACTTTCCTACAAGTAGCTGCTCCCAGTCCACTTTGGCCAGATCCTGTTTTATCATGTTGAAATTTGCCTCCCCCCAATTCAGTACCTTTATTTCCGGCCCGTCTTTTCCTTTTCCATAACTACCTCAAATCTGAGAGTTACATAGAACATGGAACAGTACAGCACAGTACAGGCCCTTCGGCCCATGATGTTGTGCCGAAATACTTCCCCACTGACACTTCTACCACTTGTCCATTTTCATTCGCTAGGATTAGGTCAGTACTGCCCCTTCTCTTGTAGGGCTTTCTACTTACTGGCTTAAAAAGCTCTCCTGTATGCATTTTAAGAATTCCGCCCCCTTTAAGCCTTTTACACTAAGACTATCCCAGTTTTTATTAGGTAAGTTGAAATCCCCTACTATTATTACCCTATTATTTTTACACGTCTCTGAGATTTGCCTACATATCTGCTCCTCTATCTCTCCCTGACTGTTTGGAGGCCTGTAGTACACGCCCAGCCAAGTGATTGCCCCCTTTTTGTTATTAAGTTCTACCCATATGGCCTCATTTAAAGAACCACCTAAGATATCATCCCTCCTTACTGCAGTAATTGGCTCCTTGATCAACAGTGCAATTCCACCTCCTCTTTTATCCCCTCCCCTGTCTCACCTGAAGATTCTATACCCTGGAATATTGAGCTGCCAGTCCTGCCCGTCCCTTAACCATGTCTCTGTGATAGCAACAATATCATAATCCCATGTGCTAATTAATGCCCTCAATTTTCTGTTTTATGGGGTGAAAGTGGGGCAGTGGGATTAGATTGAGATTGATACAGGGTTATGGGGAGAGAGTGCGTTCTTGGGATTAGTTTGCGGTTGATACAGGGTTATGCGGAGAGACTGGATTAATTAAAGACCTCATAGTAGAGGATTCTCTCGGCAAGAGTGATCATAACACGATAACATTTTAAATTCAGTTTGAGGGTGAGAAATGTGGGTCTGTAACTAGTGTCTTAAACATAAATAAAGGCAATTGTGAAGGTATGAAGGCAGAGTTGGCTAAAGTGGTCTGGGAAAATAGGTTAAAAGGTAAGACGGTAGAGAAGCAGTGGCAGGCATTTAAGGAGATATTTCATAACTCTCAACAAACATAATATTCCATTATGAAACTTGAGTACTGTGTGCAGTTCTGGTCACCTCATTGCAGAAAGGATGTAATTGCACATATTGCCAGGACTGGAAAAATGCAGCTATGAGGAAAATTTGGATAGGCTGGGATTGTTCTCCTTGGAACAGAGAAGGCTGAGGGGAGATCTGATTGAAATGTACAAAATTTTGAGGGGCCTGGATAGAGTGGAGGTGAAGGGTCTATTCACCTTAGCAGAGAGGTCAGTGACGAGGGGGCATAGATTTAAAGTGATTGGTAGAAGAAATATAGGGGAGTTGAGGAAAAACTTGTTCAATTTTTGGGGTTCTGGAACTCACTGCCTGAAAGGATAATTCAGGTAGAGACCCTCAACTCATTCAAAAGGAGTCTGGATATGCACCTCAAGTACAGTAATCTGCAGGGCTACGGACCACATGCCGGAAGGTGGGATTAGAATAGGTGGATTGTTTTTCAGCCAGCGCAAACACGATGGGCCAAGTAGCCTCTTTCTGTGCCTTAAACTTTCCACGATTCTATGACAGACTCTGAGAAGGATGCACCATCTGTGGTTAACTCAGAACGTTAAGGGTGATATCAAATTGCAAAAAAAGGCGTACAGTGCTGCGAAGATTAGTGGTAGGCCAGAAGATGAGGAAAATTTTAGAAACCAGCAAAGGATGGCAAAAAAAATTTGAGGGATAAATTGTAATATGGGCGAAAACTAGCCAGAAATAAAAAAACTGACAGGAAAAGCTTCTACAGATGTATAAAAAGGAAGAGAGTAGCTGAAGTAAGCATTAGCCCGTTAAAGGGTGAGACTGGAATTAATGATGGGAAATGAGGAAATGACAGAGCCTTTCACAAGTATTTTGTATCCATCTTCACAGTCAAAGGTACAAAAAACATCCCATGAATTGTAGAAAATCAGGAGGCAAAAAGGAGGGAGGGACTTAAAACAGTCACTATCACTAGAGAAAAAGTATTAGGAATACTAATTGGACTAAATGTCCCCTGGACTTTTAGCCTGCCTCCTATGGTCTTAAAGGAAGTGGCTGCAGAGATAGTGGATGCATTGGTTGTAATCTTCCAAAATGTCCTAGATTCTGGAAAGGTCCCAGCAGATTGGAAGACCTCAAATGTAACACCTCTGTTCAAGAAAGGAGGTAGACAGAAAGCTGGAAACTACAGGTCTGTTAGCCTAACATCTGTCATTGGGAAATGCGTGAATCCATTATTAAAGAGGGAGTAGCAGGACATTATAAAACAATAATGCAATCAGGCTGAATCAACCTGGTTTTGTGAACGGGAAATTGTGTTTGACGAATTTGTTAGAGTTGTTTGAGGATGTAACAAACAGGGTGGATAAAGGAGACCCAGTAGAAGTTGTGTATTTTGTGACGGAAATCACACCTGCCAAATGGAAACCTATTAATTTTGTCATATGGGACACTACTTGAATCTTTTTTACTGGACATTGCACATAACTTATTTAAAAAGACAGAGCTGAATAGCTGAAAACACGGTTGCACCGTGGCATTCTGAGAGACAGTTGAATAGAGAGACAATGGGAGTGCTCACTGATTCAATTAACAAGATTGATCTGGGCAATGGTGATAATTAACATTCTTTGTCTGTGTAAGAGCCAGAACTCTTTCTCTACACCTCCCCACCCCCGACAGAGTGTGACTGGAGAACTTTGAAATCCAACAACCCTCCAGAAGATGCTGTTTCAAACAGAGGGTCACATGACTTATCTGCTGATCACACTGGGGGCTTTTTTGAATTTGTGCCACACAGAGAGGAATCGGACTGCAAGTTGTGAACCAAGGAGGAAGGTCTCCCTCTCTCTGTCTCTCTCTCAAACAAAGTCCTAGGGACCCACGGTAGCAGCTTAAGCGTCAAGACAAAGCACCTCTTCAGCCTTCTGGTACCAGAAGGGCCCCAGCGAGAACTCCAAGACCTTAACTTCAATTGAGGACATTGTATCAAGGACATGACCATCCAGTAACCGAATTCTATTTATTGCCAACTCTACTTCAACCCCTTCCCCCTTAATTCTTTCTCCCCCTCTGTATCTGTATGTGTGTTTATACCGTATGCATGCTAGCGTGGTTGCATCGCATATTTTAGTAATTTTAACCGAGGTAGAGTGATAAGGCTAATAAACTTACATCTTGTTTAAACCTAAGAAAACCTGTCTGATTGGTTCATTTGCAATTACATTTAGAGAGCAGTGAGCAAAGGTTCACTGAGATGGTAATCTAAAAACGTTGTGTTTTAAAAGATGAACCCTGTTACGGTCGAACCAGGAAAGGGGCAAGAGGGGAGCCTGACCCCTTCCTCACTCAGTCGTAACAGAAATTTGAGGGCTAGTGTCCAGATTGGACCCACAGACAAATGAGAAATTGGAATTGGGAAATCAAATTGATCCCAATCAAAAAGAGAAAAGACATCAATACAGGTTTTCTTGTGGTTGTGTGTGCTAGAATACCAACATGTCTGTGAACGCAGCCAGTAACTCCCCAAGCCAGGATGAAGTAACTTGGGAAAAGTTTAAAGGCACTGTCTGTGGAAGAGTTGAGAAATATGGCCGGGCAGTGTGGGATCATTTTCCGTGCCAGAGCTAAGAAATCGGAACTCTGAAGACTAGTGGCCAACCAATTTTCCCTCGAACCCGAAGAATCAGAGGCAGGGTTAGAAATAGAGTCAGACAGAGCAATGTTAGCTAAGATACAATTGGGACAAAGGAAACTTGAATTGGCAGACAGACAGAGAGAGAGAGAGAATGAACCTTCCAGAAGGAACAGGAGGAAAGGGAGCTGAGATAGTTTAGAGGTACAGCACTGAAACAGGCCCTTCGGCCCACCGAGTCTATGCCGACCATCAACCACCCATTCATACTAATCCTACACTAACCCCATATTCCTACCACATCCACACCTGTCCCTATATTTCCCTACCACCTACCTATACTAGGGGCAATTTATAATGGCCAATTTACCTATCAACCTGCAAGTCTTTGGCTGTGGGAGGAAACTGGAGCACCCGGAGGAAACCCACGCAGACGCAGGGAGAACGTGCAAACTCCACACAGGCAGTACCCAGAATTGAACCCGGGTCGCTGGAGCTGTGAGGCTGCGGTGCTAACCACTGCGCCGCCCCTGTAGCTTGAATTAACTAGAGGGCGACAGAGTAACTCCAGTGAAAGCCTGGCCAATATGTAGAATACAAGTAATGCGGTGCTGTGTGCTGAGTTTTAAAAAGTTTTCCCAATTGATTCCAAAATTCAACGAGGGAGACTTGGAAGCATTTTTTGTATCTTTTGAAAAGCTTGCTAGACAGTTAAAATAGCTGGCCGAGAGCTGGATACGATTCCTGCAAAGCAAGTTAACCAGAAAAGCCCAAGAGGTTTATTCTCTGTTGCCAGATGAAAGTTCGTCAAATTATGAACTGACTGGGGACCTGAGGGTAGACTCAGTTGGGACAAAATCAGAAATGAAAATGGAAGGCAGAAAATTAATGGATAAGTCTGGAAAACAGATGAAACAAAGGTTCGATAATAGAAAAAAGAGTTTGGCAGTGCTCAAGGGCATCTATTTAAATGCAAGGAATATAGCAAATAAAGCAAATGAACTGAGGGCACAGATAGACACGTGGCAGTATGATATCATAGCTATTACAGAAACATGGCTTAAGGAGGGACAGGAATGGCTGCACAACGTTCCTGGTTACAGGGTTTTCAGACGCGATAGGGAGGGGGATAAGAAAGGAGGGGGAGTGGCAATTTTGGTCAAGGAAACTATTACAGCTGTGAGGAGGGATGTTATGTTGGAAGGTTCATCAAATGAGGCCATATGGATTAAGCTAAGCAATACAAAAGGGGCAATCACACTGCTGGGAGTGTATTATAGACCCCCAAACAGTCAGAGGGAGATAGAAGAGCAGATATGTCGGCACTAAAATAAAAGCAAAATACTGCGGATGCTGGAAATCTGAAATAAAAACAAGAAATGCTGGAAATAATCAGCAGGTCTGGCAGCATCTGTGGAGAGAGAAGCAGAGTTAACGTTTCAGGTCAGTGACCCATCATCAGAACTGTTTAGGGCAGCGCAGTGGTCGGCACTGCAGCCTCACAGCTCCAGGGACCCGGGTTCAATTCTGGGTACTGCCTGTGCGGAGTTTGCAAGTTCTCCCTGTGACCGCGTGGGTTTCCTCCGGGTGCTCCAATTTCCTCCCACCACCAAAGACTTGCAGGTGATAGGTAAATAGGCCATTGTAAATTGCCCCGAGTGTAGGTAGGTGGTAGGGAATATGGGCTTACTGTCGGGTTAGTATAAATGGTCGGCACAGACTCGGTAGGCAGATAGGCCTGTTTCAGTGCTGTATCTCTAAATAAAAAATAAATATGTAGGGAAATCTCTGAAGTGCAAGAACAATAGGGCAGTAATAGGGGATTTTAACTAGCCCAATATTAACTGGTATAGTTTTAGTGTGAAAGGAATTGGGGGAGCAGAATTCTTGACGTGCATTCAGGAGAACCATTTTGTCCAATATGTAACAAGTTCAACAACAGAGAGAGCAGTTTTAGACTTAGTTTTAGGAAATGAAGCTGGGTAGGTGGAAGGAGTGGCAGTAGGAGAGCATTTTGGTGGAAGTGATCATAATTCAGTCAATTTTAGCATAATTATGGAAAAGGACAGAGATAGAACAGGAGTTACAGTTCTCAATTGGGGAAAGGCCAATTTTACTAAACTGAGGAGTTATTTGGCCAAAGTGGACAGGAAACAGCTACTGGAAGGTAAATCAGTGTCAGAACAGTGGGAAGCATTCAAAGGGGAGTTTTAAGGTGTTCAGAGTAAAAACATGTTCCCACAAAGAAAAAGGGTGAGATGGCCACTTGTAGAGCCCCATGGATGTGCAGGAGCCTACCCAGTAAGATAAGGCAGAAAAAGAAAGCTTATATCCGACACCGAGAACTCAATACTACAGAAAGCAGAGAGGAGTATAGAAAGTGGAGGGGTGAAATCAAAAAGGAAATTAGGAAAGCAAAGAGAGGGCATGAAAGAATATTGGCAAGCAAAATGAAGGTGAACCCAAAGGTGTTTTATCAATACATTAAGAATAAGAGGATAACTAAGGAGAGAGTAGGGCTCATAAAAGACCAAAAAGGTAACCTATGTTTAGGAGCGGAAGATATTGGTATTGTTCTGAATGCTTTGCGTCTGTCTTCACAAAAGGTGGGGATGATGCAGATATTGTAGTTAAGAAAGGAGTGTGAAATATTGGATGTGATAAACATAGGGAGAGAGGAAGTATTAATGGGATTAGCATCCTTGAAAGTTGATAAATCACCAGGACCAGATGAAATGTATCCTAGGCTGTCAAAAGAAGCAAGAGAGGAAATTGCAGAAGGTCTGACTGTCATTTTCCAGTCCTCACTGGATACCAGTTTGGTGCCGGCGGATTGGAGATCTGCTAACATTGTACCTCTGTTTAATAAAAGGAGCGAAGGATAGACCGAATAATTACAGGCCAGTCAGTCTAACCTCTAGTGGGAAAATTATTGGAATCTATTCTGAGAGACAGGATAAACTGTCACTTAGAAAGGTACAGGTTAATCAAGGATAGTCAGTGTGGATTTGTTAAGGGAAGATCTTGTTTGACCAACTTGATCGAAGTTTTCGAAGAAGTAACAAGGAAGATAGATGAGGGTAGTGCAGTTGATGTTGGCTGCATGGATTTTAGCAAGACTTTTGACAAGGTCCCACATGGTCGACTGGTTAAAAAAATAAAATCCCATGGGATCGAGGGAAATGCAACAAGGTGGATACAAAATTGGCTCAGTGGCAGGAAACAAAGGGTAATTGTTGACTGGAGGGCTGTTTCCAGTGGCGGGGCTGTTTCCAGTGGCGTTCCGCAGGACTCAGTACTGGGTCCCCTGTTTTTTGTGGTATATATTAACGAATTGGACTCAAATGTATGGGGCATGATCAAGAAGTTTGCAGACGACACAAAGATTGGCTGTGTGGTAGATAGCGAGGAGGATAGCTGTGGGCTGCAGGATGATATTGATGGTCTGGTCAGATGGGCAGAAAAGTGGCAAATGCAATTCAGCTTGGGGAAGTGTGAGGTGATCTTTTGGGGAGGTCAAACAAGGCAAAGGAATACACGATTAATGGGAAAACACTGAGAAGTGTAGAGGAAGTGAGGGATCTTGGAGTGAATGTCCACAGATCCCTGAAGGTGGCAGGACACGTTGATGAGGTGGTTAAGAAGGCATATGGAATCCTTTCCTTTATTAGGCGAGGTATAGAATATAAGAGCAGGGAGGTTCTCATTGGTTAGACCACAACATGAGTACTGTGTGCAGTTCTGGTCACCTCATTACAGAAAAGATGTAATTGTACTAGAGAGGGTACAGAGGAGATTTACGAGGATGTTGCCAGGACTGGAAAAATGCAGCTCTGAGGAAAGATTGGATAGGCTGGGGTTGTTCTCCTAGGAACAGAGAAGGCTGAGGGGAGATCAGATTGAAATGTACATTATTTTGAGGGGCCTGGATAGAGTGGAGGTGAAGGGTCTATTCATCTTAGCAGAGAGGTCAGTGACAAGGGGGCATAGATTTAAAGTGATTGATAGAAAAATTAGAGGGGAGATGAGGACAAACTTTTTCACCCAGAGGGTGTTGGGGATCTGGAACTCACTGCCTGAAAGGGTAGCTGAGGCAGAGACCCTCAACTCATTCAAAAGTAGTCTGGATATGCACTTGAAGTGCTGTAATCTGCAGGGCTACGGATCAAATGCTGGAATGTGGGATTAGAACAGGTGGATTGTTTTTCAGCCGGCACAGACACGATGGGCCAAGTGGCCTCTTTCTGTGTCTTAAACTTTCTATGAGTCTAAAAATGCTATCATCGGGGCACATGAGCTAGTGCCAGAAGCCTACCGCCAGAAGTTACAAACCCTCCGGAAACAGTCTGATCAAACTTACTTGCAGTTTGAGAGGTGTAAGCAGCTGGCTTTTGACCAGTGGTGAGGGCTGTTAAATTACAGCCCACGTATGAAAACCTCAGAGTTTAATTCTCGAGGAATTTAAAAACTCTCTTCCCCTCTCCATAAAGACCAATGTGGAGGAACAAAAAGTACACAGAGCCAGGCAAGCCGCAGTTCTGGCTGATAAGTTTGCTCTAATATACAAGTTGGTTCCCCAGAGGAAAATCTTTCCTCGTCAACCCCAGAAATCTGAAAGGACAAAGGATGGGAAAGTGATCGGATCCCAAACAGTCCTGGGAGAGAAAGAAAATTTGGACACACAAGGGGCCCTCCTCCAGCTAAAAAGAATAAAGTTGAAAGCAGGAGTGAGACCCGGAGACCCATGTGTTTCCATTGTAATAAGGCAGGTCATCTGAGAGCTGCCTGCTGGAAACTATGGGGAAAGCCTGTAGGGTTAATCAGGGCACACCCGCTCAGTACAGGAGAAGGGACCCTGATGGAAAGCCCAGCCCAGCAAGCTGTGGCTTTAACTGCAGCAGCAGTAAGACCCAGAAAACATCCTATTGCAGGTGCAGGAATATTTAATAGGATCCCTGAAGGTTAGCAGGATTTTGTATCTGAAGGGTGAGTAATCCCATACCCCTCGATTGGGGAAAACAAGCCCATTGTAATACTTAGGTATACAGGGGTCACCAGATCCATTTTGCTGGGAAAAGGCCTGACTTTTCTCCTAGAGTGTGCAGTAAATACCAGATTGGTGGTGAATGGTATTGGAGGGCAGTGCATGCTCGTACCTTGGAATGCAATCTAGTTTCGGGACCGGTGACCGTAGGGATTGTCCCTAGTTTGCCGTGGACGGGGTTGACCTGCTCCTAGGTAATGTTCTGGTGGGGGCGAAGGTAGTAACTTTCCCAATAGTGAAAGAGAGATCGAAGGAGGTCAGAGAGGCAGGGCAGTGGCACTGCGGTCCCCTGCAGTTCCCCTGAATGTGTAGTGACTCGGACCATGGCCAAACCAGCTCCCCCAGCAGAGACTGAATCAGCAGTACCGACAGATGACCATGTGGTCTGTCTGTCTGAAACTTTGTTTGGAAAGTTAGAGGACTCAGGGAATGGATTAAATGGATTTTCCCTAGCTGAGGCTCAGTGAGCCGACCCAATATTGAGAAAGTTAGCACAGGTTGCCCAGACAGAAATGGAAGCACAGGGAGTCCCTGATTTCTACTGTTTAAAGAATGAGGTACTGATGAAGAAGTGGCATTCTCCTCACAGACCTGAGGACAAAGAGTGGACAGTTATTCACCAGTTACTGGTGCCACAGAGGTATCGGAGGGATATATTAAGAATGGCCCAGGAGTTGACAATGGCTGTAAATGTCAGTATATAAAAAAAAATAAAGCCGCATAAGACAGTTTGACTGGCCAAAAATTGGCAAGTCATGTTGCAGCTGTACAGAACCTTAGTTAGGCCACACTTAGAATATTGCATGCAATTCTGGTCGCCACACTACCAGAATGACGTGGAGGCTTTGGAGAGGGTGCAGAGGAGGTTTACCAGGATGTTGCCTGGTCTGGAGGGCATTAGCTATGAGGAGAGCTTGGAAAAACTCGGATTGTTTTCACTGGAAAGACTGAGGTGGAGGGGCGACATGATAGAGGTTTACAAAGTTATGAGCGGCATGGACAGAGTGGATAGTCAGAAGCTTTTTCCCAGGGTGAAAGAGTCAGTTACTAGGGGACATAGGTTTAAGGTGAGAGGGGCAAAGTTTAGAGGGGATTTGCGAGGCAAGTTCTTTACACACAGGGTGGTGAGTGCCTGGAACTTGCTGCCAGGGGAGGTGGTGGAAGCAGATACAATAGCGACGTTTAAGAGACATCTTGACAAATACATGAATAGGAAGGGAATAGAGGGAAACGGTCCCCGGAAGTGCAGAAGGTGTTAGTTTAGGCAGGCATCAAGATCGGCGCAGGCTTGGAGGGCCGAATGGCCTCTTCCTGTGCTGTACTGTTCTTTGTTCTTTGTTCAATACTCCTAAGGGTTCTGCGATTTACTGTATACTTCCCATCAGTATTAGATCTTCCAAAATGCATTACCTCACATTTGTCCAGATTAAACTCCACCTGCCATTTCTCCGCCCAAGTCTCCGACCGATCTATATCCTGCTGTATCCTCTGACAATCCTCATCACTATCCGCAACTCCACCAACCTTTGTGTTGGCCGCAAACTTACTAATCAGACCAGCTACATTTTCGTCCAAATCATTTATATATACTACAAACAGCAAAGGTCCCAGCACTGATCCCTGCGGAACACCACTAGTCACATCCCTCCATTCAGAAAAGCACCCTTCCACTGCTACCCTCTGTCTTCTATGACTGACCCAGGTCTGTATCCATCTTGCCAGCTCACCTCTGATCCCGTGTGACTTCACCTTTTGAACCAGTCTGCCATGAGGGACCTTGTCAAAGGCTTTACTGAAGTCCATATAAATAACATCCACTGCCCTTCGTCAATCATCTTCGTCACTTCCTCAAAAAACTCAATCAAGTTCGTGAGACACGACCTCCCCTTCACAAAACCATGCTGCCTCTCGCTAATAAGTTCATTTGTTTCCAAATGGGAGTAAATCCTGTCCCGACGAATCCTCTCTAATAGTTTCCCTACCACTGATGTAAGCCTCACCGGCCTCTAATTTCCTGGATTGTCCTTGCTACCCTTCTTAAACAAAGGAACAACATTGGCTATTCTCCAGTTCTCTGAGCAAAGATTCACTGAGATGGTGAGCTAAAATCATTGTGTTTTAAAGGATAAACCCTGTTACAGCCGAACCAGGAAAGGGAAAAGAGGGGAGCCTGAGACCCCCTCCTCATCCGGTTGTAACAATTTGGATTTTCAAAAGGCATTCGTTAATGTGCCACATAAACAGTTACTACTCAAGATAAGTCGTACAGCATAGAAACAGGCCCTTCGGCCTACCGCGTCCATGCCGACCATAATGCCTATCTACACTAATCCCACCTGCCTTCATTAATTCCATATCCCTCTATACCTTTCTCATTCAAGTACCTGCCCAGATGTCGCTACTGTTCCTGCCTCCACCACCACCTCTGGCAGCTCATTCCAGATACCCACTATTCTTTGTGTGAAAAATTTACCCCTTTGATCCCCTTTAAACCTCCTCCCTCTCACCTTAAATCTATGCCCTCTAGTTTTAGTCACCCCCACCATGGGAAACAGACTCTGGCTATCTACCCTATCTATGCCCCTCATAATTTTATATACCTCTATCATGTTCCCTCTCAGCCTCCTTCGCTCCAGGGAAAACAGACCCAGCCTATCCAATCTCTCTTCATAACTCAAGCCCTCCAAACCAGGCAACATCCTTGTGAATCTTTTCTGCACCCTCTCTAGTTTAATCACATCTTTCCTGTAGTGCGGTGACCAGAACTGTACACAGTACTCCAAATGCGGCCTAACCAACGTTATGTACAACTGTAACATGACGTCCCAACTCTTGTACTCAATGCCTCGGCCGATGAAGGCAAGCACGCCATACGCCTTCTTCACCACCCTGTCTACCTGTGTTGCCACTTTCAGGGAACTATGTACTTGCACCCCAAGGTCTCTCTGCTCAACAACACTCCCCAGGGCCCTTTCAGATAGGACAATTTCAGAGCAGGGAATGAGAGGCAGAAAATTAGCAAGTGACTCTGAAAGACAGAAGAAGCAAAGCTTAAAAAGATGTCTCTTTATATATCACTATATAACTATATGTGAAGAGAAAAAGATTAGTGTGGGTCACTTAGTCAGAAAAGGGGGAATTTATAATGGGGAACAAAGACATGGTAGACGAACTAAATTCATACTTTGGTTCTGTTTTCACAAAGGAGGAACAAATTACCTCCCAGAAATGTTGGGGAACATAGGGTCTAGTAAGAAGGGGGAATTGTAAGAAATCAGGATTAGTAGGGAAATGGTGTTAGGGAAATTGATGGGATTGAAGGCCGATAAATCCCCAGGGCCTGATAATCTACCTCCCAGAGTACTTAAGGAAGTGGCCCTAGAAATAGTAGATGCATTGCTGGTCATTTTTCAAAATTCTATAGACTCTGGAACATTTCCAACAGATTGGAGGGTAGCTAATGTAACCCCACTATTTTAAAAAAGGAGGTAGAGAGAAAACGGGGAATTATAGACCGGTCAGCCTGACATCAGTTGTGGGGAAAATGCTTGAGTCCATTATAAAAGATGTAATAGCAGAGCACTTGGAAAACAGTGACAGGATCGGACAAAGTCAACATGGATTTACGAAAGGGAAATCATGCTTGACAAATCTACTGGAATTTTTTGAGGATGTAACTAGTAGAATAGATAAGGGAGAACCAGTGGATGTGGTGTATTTGGACTTTCAGAAGGCTTTCGATAGGGTCCCACATAAGAGATTAGCCTGCAGAATTATAGCACATGGGATTGGGGGTAAGGTATTGACTTGGGTAGAGAACTGGTTGGCAGACAGGAAACAGAGTAGGAATAAACGGGTCTTTTTCCGAGTGGCAGGCTAAGACTAGTGGGGTACTGCAGGGATCGGTGCTGGGACCCCAGCTATTCACAATATATATTAATGATATAGAAGAGGGAATTAAATGTAATATATCCAAGTTTGCAGACGACACAAAGCTGGGTGGGTGTGTGAGCTGTGAGGAGGATGCAGAGAAGCTCCAGTGTGATTTGGACATGTTGAGTGAGTGGACATGACAGATGCAGTATAATGTGGATATACGTGAGGTTATCCAATCTGGTGGCAAAAACAGGAAGGCAGATTATTATCTGAAAGGGGGAGGTGCAGCGAGACCTGGGTGTCCTTGTGCACCAGTCGCTGAAAGTAAGCATGCCTTCACGTATAGAATTATGGGCGGCGCAGTGGTTAGCACCGCAGCCTCACAGCTCCAGCGACCCGGGTTCAATTCTGGGTACTGCCTGTGTGGAGTTTGCAAGTTCTCCCTGTGTCTGCGTGGGTTTCCTCCCACATGCCAAAGACTTGCAGGTTGATAGGTAAATTGGCCATTATAAATTGCCCCTAGTATAGGTAGGTGGGGATGTGGTAGGAATATGGAATTAGTGTAGGATTAGTATAAATGGGTGGTTGATGGTCGGCACAGACTCGGTGGGCCGAAGGGCCTGTTTCAGTGCTGTATCTCTAAAACTGAAACTAAAGAAGGCCAATGGTATGTTGGCCTTCATAGCGAGAGGATTCGAGTACAGGAGCAGGGATGTCTTGCTGCAATTATACAAGGCCTTGGTGAGACCATATCTGGAGCATTGTGTGCAGTTTTTGTCTCCTTATCTGAGGAAGGATGTTCTTGCTATAGAGGGAGTGCAGAAAAGGTTCACCAGATTGATTCCTGGGATGGCGGGACTGACGTATGAAGAGGGATTGGGTTGATTAAGCTTGTTTTCGCTAGAGTTTAGAAGAATGAGAGGGAATCTCATAGAAACCTACAAAATTCTAACAGGACTGGACAGACTAGATGCAGAAAGGATGTTCCCGATGGCGGGGGAGTCCAGGACCAGGGGTCATAGTCTAAGGATAAGGGGTAAGCCATTTAGGACTGAGATGAGAGATTTCTTCACCCAGAAAGTGGTGAACCTGTGGAATTCTCTACCACGGAAAGCAGTTGAGGCCAAATCATTAAATATATTCAAGAAAGAATTAGATATAGTTCTTAGGGCTAAAGGGATCAAGGGATGCGGGAAGTAAGTGGAAACAGGTTACTGAGTTTGGATGAGCAGCCATGATCGTATTCAATGGCAGATCAAGCTTGAAGGGCTGAATGGCCTACTCCTTTTCCTATTTTTCTATATTTCTATGTTATTGTTTGGAATTCTCTTCCCCAGAGAGCTGTGGAGGCTGGGTAATTGAATATATTGAAGGCCGAGTTATGACAGATTTTTGATCTGTAAGGGAGTCGAGCGTTATGGGGGACTGGCAGGAGAGTGGAGTTAAGGCCACAATCAGATCAGCCATGATCTTATTGAATGGTGGAGCAGGCTCGAGGGGCCAAATGGCCTTCTCTTATTTCCTACGTTTTTATCAGAGAGACAGGTAGTGGGATTAGTTTGGGATTGGTACACAGCTATGGGGCGGGAGCAGGGCAGTGGAATTAGTTTGGATTGTGGTATGTAAGTCCTGCTTTGTTTATTACTCCAGGAGCTGGGGAACCTGAAGCGCCTCGTCTGCCTGGATGTTTCTGATAATAAACTAGAGATGCTTCCCAATGAGATCAGCGGATTGGTGGCACTGACTGATCTGCTGCTCTCCCAGAACCCACTAGAGTCTGTACCGGATGGCATTGGTGAGTGCAGTGCATGGGTTAGGGTGCAGGGAAACCTGATCCTTGGGAGGGGGGTGCGGGGACCCCTGGTCCATGGTGAGGAGGTGTTCCCCGTCCAGGGGGAGGAGGGTGTGGCAGCCCCCGCTCCACGGGAAGGAGGTAACCCTGGTCCACGAGGTGAGGCAGTCCCGCTCCCTGGTGGGCAGGTGGGCGCGGGGACCCCGGTCCATGTTGAGGGGGTGGCATGGGGACTCGTAATCCATGGGGGCAGGGGTGATGATGCCAAGAATAAATGAGGCTGCTGCCTGACCTGTGGTGCTTGACGGGTGGAGTGTCCAGCAGCTAAGCCGAGTCCTGGGTTTGGGCCTGTCTTGGAGTTTTCAGACTGACGCTGTTTGAGGTCTTGGTGTGGTTACAGGTCAGCTGAAGCAGTTGTCCATTCTGAAGGTGGATCAGAACCGGTTGACACAGCTAACAGAGGCGGTGGGGGAGTGCAGCCATCTGACAGAACTGATCCTCACTGAGAACCTGCTCACGGTAAGTGGGCTTCTGACTGAGCTGCACACTTGGGCTGTTCGGTAGTCACACATGTTGTGTAATGTTCCTGTCCCAGTACAGTCGGACTGGCTGCAGCTACAGGTAAAGCTTTGGGCAGTTTGATGCAGAAGCCTTAGGTCGTAGCACTACTGCTTCAAGTCATATAGTTTTCAGTTGAATCCCAAAAACCTGAGTTCAAAATCCATATAGCCCCTCATTGAACTGCTGAGGGAGTGCTGCACTATCAGGTGGTCAGTACTGAGGGAGTGCTGCACTGTCGGAGAGTCAGCACTGAGGGAGTGCTGCACTGTCGGAGAGTCAGCACTGAGGGAGTGCTGCACTGTCGGAGGGTCAGCACTGAGGGAGTGCTGCACTGTCGGAGGGTCAGCACTGAGGGAGTGCTGCACTGTCGGAGGGTCAGCACTGAGGGAGTGCTGCACTGTCGGAGGGTCAGTACTGAGGGAGTGCTGCACTGTCGGAGGGTCAGCACTGAAGGAGTGCTGCACTGTCGGAGGGTCAGCACTGAAGGAGTGCTGCACTGTCGGAGGGTCAGCACTGAGGGAGTGCTGCACTGTCGGAGGGTCAGCACTGAGGGAGTGCTGCACTGTCAAGAGTTGCCCTTGTTTGAATGAGATGTTAAACTGAGGTCCTGTCTGGCCTCAGATGGATGTAAAGGATCCTATCGCACTATTTGAAGAGCCGGGGAGTTCTCTTCGATCTCTTGGCCAATATTTATTTAATATATGGATATCCTGAGAATGTGAAAGATGCTAGAGCAATGCAAGTCTTTCTTATCTGGGTTAATTTCAGACACTCCCCAAATCTATTGGAAAACTGAAGAAACTGACAAACCTAAATGTGGATCGGAACCGACTAGTGGCATTTCCAGCTGAATTGGGAGGCTGTGTGAGTTTAAATGTGCTGAGTCTTCGTGACAACCGGCTAACTCATCTCCCCCCTGAACTGGCAAACGCATCTGAGATTCACGTACTGGATGTGGCGGGTAACAGGTAGGCCTATGGAGTTACAACAGAAATCTGGAAACAGAACTGAGAGTCGTGTTACACATTGATTGCAAACAGGACTGTGTGTGGAGTTATACTCTCGTCCATGCGTGTACGGTGCCCCTCTCATCCCTGTGTATTCAGTGCCTCTCTCCTCCCTGCGTGTGCGGTGCCCCTCTCGTCCCTGCGCGTAGGGTGCCCCTCTCGTCCCTGTGTGTACAATGTCAATAAGATACAGATCAAAATTGCTTGTTGGGTTAGGAGTGGGTATGCTTGTAGGTGTAACTCTTTAAATAGATATAAATGTGTGTGAACATTGGCTCCAGATCTCCCTTCACCAACTGGTTTTCTGGAGTATAATGTGGTAACATTGGATGGTAGCCTAAAGGTAAAGGTTGGTAGCTCAGAAAAAAAAAGAGAGAAAACTATAATCCAAGTCGCTATTGTGAAAAATGGCAGAAAGCAAGTGTAAATTGTCACGGCTTTTTTATTCATTCATAGGATGTGAGAGAGGAGGCAGAGTGTGGGGGGAGGGTGGCAAAGAGTCAGGGGGGTAGAGTGCGAGCGAGAGAGAGGGTAGAGTGCGAGCGAGAGAGAGGGCGGCGTGCGAGCGAGAGAGAGGGCGGCGTGCGAGCGAGAGAGAGGGCGGCGTGCGAGCGAGAGAGAGGGCGGCGTGCGAGCGAGAGAGAGGGCGGCGTGCGAGCGAGAGAGAGGGCGGCGTGCGAGCGAGAGAGAGGGCGGCGTGCGAGCGAGAGAGAGGGCGGCGTGCGAGCGAGAGAGAGGGCGGCGTGCGAGCGAGAGAGAGGGCGGCGTGCGAGCGAGAGAGAGGGCGGCGTGCGAGCGAGAGAGAGGGCGGCGTGCGAGCGAGAGAGAGGGCGGCGAGCGAGAGAGAGGGCGGCGTGCGAGCGAGAGAGAGGGCGGCGTGCGAGCGAGAGAGAGGGCGGCGTGCGAGCGAGAGAGAGGGCGGCGTGCGAGCGAGAGAGAGGGCGGCGTGCGAGCGAGAGAGAGGGCGGCGTGCGAGCGAGAGAGAGGGCGGCGTGCGAGCGAGAGAGAGGGCGGCGTGCGAGCGAGAGAGAGGGCGGCGTGCGAGCGAGCCAGTGGGAGGGAGCAGAGTGCGAGAGAGAGGGTAGAGTGCGAGTGAACGAGCGAGAGAGGGCAGAGTGCGAGTGAGCGAGCGAGAGAGGGCAGAGTGCGAGTGAGCGAGCGAGAGAGGGCAGAGTGCGAGCGAGAGAGGGCAGAGTGCGAGCGAGCGAGGGCAGAGAGCGAGCGAGAGAGGGCAGAGAGCGAGCGAGAGAGGGCAGAGAGCGAGCGAGAGAGGGCAGAGAGCGAGCGAGAGAGGGCAGAGAGCGAGCGAGAGAGGGCAGAGAGCGAGCGAGAGAGGGCAGAGAGCGAGCGAGAGAGGGCAGAGAGCGAGGGAGAGAGAGAGGGCAGAGTGCGAGCGAGGGAGAGAGAGAGGGCAGAGTGCGAGCGAGGGAGAGCGAGAGGGCAGAGTGCGAGCGAGGGAGAGAGAGAGGGCAGTGCGCGAGCGAGGGAGAGAGAGAGGGCAGTGCGCGAGCGAGGGAGAGAGAGAGGGCAGTGCGCGAGCGAGGGAGAGAGAGAGGGCAGTGCGCGAGCGAGGGAGAGAGAGAGGGCAGAGCGCGAGCGAGGGAGAGAGAGAGGGCAGAGCGCGAGCGAGGGGGAGAGGGCAGAGCGCGAGCGAGGGGGAGAGGGCAGAGCGCGAGCGAGGGGGAGAGGGCAGAGCGCGAGCGAGGGGGAGAGGGCAGAGCGCGAGCGAGGGGGAGAGGGCAGAGCGCGAGCGAGGGAGAGGGAGGGGGCAGAGCGCGGGAGAGGGAGAGGGCAGAGCGCGAGCGAGGGAGAGAGGGCAGGCAGAGCGCGAGCGAGGGAGAGAGAGAGGGCAGAGCGCGAGCGAGGGAGAGAGAGAGGGCAGAGGGGGAGAGGGCAGAGCGTGAGCGAGGGGGAGAGGGCAGAGCGCGAGCGAGGGGGAGAGGGAGAGGGCAGAGCGCGAGCGAGCGAGGTGGAGGCAGCAGAGCGCGAGAGGGCGCGCGGGAGCAGAGGGGGGGGACAGAGAGGAAGGGGGATGGGACAGAGAGAGGGGGAAAGGGGCGGAGAGAGAGGAGGGGGGACAGAGAGAGAGAAGGTGGGACGCGCAGAGAGTTGGGGGGGGTGGTGTGGAGAGAGAGGGAATGATCACGATCACTCCTGACAGATGAACGTCTATCTGCAATACTCTGCATAGCTGCAACAAGTGTGCAAACAAATATTGACTATTTGTGCAAGCAAAAAATGCCACGTCTCTCACTAAATCAGTGTCCAACATAGTGATGAGAAAGTAAGTCAATAAATTAATCTTCTCATTTAAAGCGTCTTCACAAAATGCACATTTGTTGTTTTGATTAATGGTAAGATAAAATTTTAATGCTTTATCTTTCCGAAATTGTCTCGCTGGCCCCGTGTAAGACAAAAATTGTAATGTGGCAACCCCCCCCCCCCCCCCACCCAAGGCAAAGAGTTGGACAACCCTGATCTATAGGTATGGAACAAAGTCACTCATTTTCTTTCTACATTTCATAGACCTGGTAAGCAGATTTAGTGTTTCTACAGTATTAGATAATAAGGACAACAGGATGATTTCCGTCAAAATCATGGAGAAATGGATAGGGACTGGACTTGGCACACCAGCTGAATTTCTGGCTGGTAATGGAGGGGAACTTGGCATTGCCAAGTTCAGAATCATGTGAAAACATGAACATCATGGTGATGACTACCACAGCTGAAAGTCCTTTCAACGATGGACTCTGTGATAGGAATCACGCGGTGATCGATAAAATGCTGAAGAAAATCTTAGCTGACTAGACCGCAAGTTGACAACTGCCCTGGCATGGGCGGTTCATAGAATCATAGAATGTTTAAGGCACAGAAAGAGGCCGCTTGGCCCATTGTGTCTGTGCCGACTGAAAAACGATCCACCTATTCTAATCCCACCTTCCAGCTTTTGGTCCGTAGCCCTGCAGCTTACGGCACTTGAGGTGCATATCCAGACTCCTTTTGAATGATCTGCACGCAGTACTCAAGTTGTGGCCTAACCAATGAGTTATACAGTTCCAGCATAACTTCCCTGCTCTTATATTCTATACCTCACCTAATAAGGGAAAGGATTCCGTATGCCTTCTTAACCACCTTATCGACCTGTCCTGCTACCTTCAGGGATGTGTGGACATTCACTCCAAGGTCCCTCACTTCCTCTACACTTCTCAGTATTTTCCCATTAGTCGTGTATTCCTTTGCCTTGTATGACCTTTTTTTTTATTCATTCATGGGATGTGGGCATCACTGGCTATGCCAGCATTTATTGCCCATCCCTAATTGCCCTTGGGAAGGTGGTGGTGAGCTGCCTTCTTGAACCGCTGCAGTCCATTTGGGGTAGGTAGACCCACAGTGCTGTTCGGAAGGGAGTTCCAGGATTTTGACCCAGCGACAGTGCAGGAACAGCGATATAGTTCCGTGTCAGGATGGTGTGTGACTTGGAGGGGAACTTGCAGGTGGTGGTGTTCCCATGCATTTGCTGCCCTTGTCCTTCTAGTTGGTAGAGGTCACGGGTTTGGAAGGTGCTGTCTAAGGAGCCTTGGTGCACTGCTGCAGTGCATCTTGTAGATGGTACACACTGCTGCCACTGTGTGTTGGTGGTGGAGGGAGTGAATGTTTGTATATGGTGTGCCAGTCAAGTGGGCTGCTTTGTCCTGGATAGTGTCGAGCTTCTTGAGTGTTGTTGGAGCTGCACCCATCCAGGCAAGTGGAGAGTATTCCATCACACTCCTGACTTGTGCCTTGTAGACGGTAGACAGGCTTTGGGGAGTTAGGAGATGAGTTACTCGCCTCGGGATACCTAGCCTCTGACCTGCTCTTGTAGCCACGGTATTTATATGGCTATTCCAGTTCAGTTTCTGGTCAATGGTAGCCCCTAGGATGTTGATAGTGGGGGATTCAGCGATGGTAATGTCGTTGACCTGCCCAAATGCATCACCTCACACTTCTCTAGGTTGAATTCCATTTGCCACTTTTCTGCCCATCTGACCAGACCATCTTCCTGCAGCCTCCAGCTATTCTCCTCACTATCTACCACACGGACAATCTTTGTGTCGTCTGTAACCTTCTTGATCATGCCCCCTACATTTACATCCAAATCATTGATACATACCACAAAAAGCAGGGGATCTCGGACTGAGCCCTGTGGAACGCCACTGGAAACAGCCCTCCAGTTGCTAAAACACCTGTCAACAATTACCCTTTGTTTCCTGCCACTGAGCCAGTTTTGTATCCACCTTGCTGCATTTCCCTCGATCCCATGGGATTTTATTTTTTTAACCAGTCTGCCATGTGGGACCTTGTCAAAAGTCTCGCTAAAATCCATGTAGACCACATCAACTGCACTACCCTCATCTATCTTCCTTGTTACTTCAAAAAATTTGATCAAGTTGGTCAAACAAGATCTTCCCTTAACAAATCCACACTGACTAACCTTGATTAAACTGTGCCTTTTTAAGTGACAATTTATCCTCTCTCTCAGAATAGATTCCAATAATTTGCCTACTACTGAGGTTAGACTGATTGGCCTGTAATTATTCAGTCTATCCCTTGCTCCCTTTTTAAAGAGGTGCAACGTTCGCATTTCTCCAATCCTCCGGCACCACACCTGTGTCCAGTGAAGACTGGAAAATGATGGTCATCCTTTCCGCTAATTCCTCTCTTTTAAAAGCCTGGTGTACATTTCATCTGGCCCTGGTGATTTATCAACTTTCAAGGATGCTAATCCCATTAATACTTCCTCTCTCCCTATGTTTATCACATCCAATAATTCACATTCCTCTTCCTTAACTACAATATCTGCATCGTCCCCCTCTTTTGTATTCATTAAGACCAATACCAATATCTTCCACGGCACAGTGGTGCAGTGGTTAGCACCGCAGCCTCACAGCTCCAGCGACCCGGGTTCAATTCTGGGTACTGCCTGTGTGGAGTTTGCAAGTTCTCCCTGTGTCTGCGTGGGTTTCCTCCGGGTGCTCCGGTTTCCTCCCACATGCCAAAGACTTGCAGGTTGATAGGTAAATTGGCCATTAGCAATTGCCCCTAGTATGGTAGGGCAATATAGGGACAGGTGGGGATGTGGTAGGAATATGGAATTAGTGTAGGATTAGTATAAATGGGTGGTTGATGGTCGGCACAGACTCGGTGGGCCGAAGGGCCTGTTTCAGTGCTGTATCTCTGTAACTTTTGTGGGCCCTACTCTCTCCTTAGTTATCCTCTTACTCTTAATATATTGATAAAACTTCTTTGGTTCACCTTGATTTTGTTTGCCAATATTCTTTCATGCCCTTTCTTTGCTTTCCTAATTTCCTTTTTGATTTCACCCCTCCGCTTTCTATACTCCCCTCGGCTTCCTGTAGTATTGAGTTCTCGGTGTTGGACATATGCTTTACTTTTCTGTCTTATCTTACCCTGTCAGCACCTTAACATCCATGGGGCTCTAGATTTGGCTGTCTCACCCTATTTCTTTGCCCTGAACCCCTTGAATCTCCCCTTTGAATGCTTCCCACTGCTGTGATGCTGATTTACCTTCAAGTAGCTGATTCCTGTCCACTTTGGCTAAATCACTCCTTAGTTCAGTAAAATTGGCCTTTCCCCAATTGAGAACTCTAACTTCTGTTCTATCTCTGTCCTTTTGCATAATTATGTTAAAACTGACTGAATTATGATCACTAACACCAAAATGCTCTCCTACTGCCACTCCTTCCACCTGCCCAGCTTCATTTCCTAAAACCCAAGTCTAAAACTGCGCCCTCTCTTGTTGGACTTGCTAAATACTGGCCAAACATTTCTCCTGAATGCACCTCAAGAATTTTGCTCCCTCAATTCCTTTCACACTAAAACTATCCCAGTTAATATTGGGCTAGTTAAAATCCCCTACTATTACTGACCTATTGTTCTTGCCCTTCTCAGAGATTTGCCTACATGTCTGCTCTTCTATCTCCCTCTGACTGTTTGGTGGTCTATAGTACACTCCTCGCAGTGTGATTGCCCCTTTTTTGTTCCTTAACTCGATCCATATGGCCTCATTTGATGAACCTTCCAACATATCATCCCTCCTCACAGCTGTAATAGTTTCTTTGACTAAAATTGCCACTCACCCTCCTTTCTTATCCCCCTCCCTATAGTGTCTGAAAACCCTGTAACCAGCAACGTTGAGCTGCCATTCCTGTCCCTCCTTAAGCCATGTTTCTGTAATAGCTATGATATCATACTGCCACGTGTCTATCTGTGCCCTCAGCTCATCTCTTTTATTTGCTATGCTCCTTGCATTGAAATAGATACCCTTGAGCACTGCCAAACTTTTTTTTATTTTCTAACCTTTGTTTCCTTTGTTTTCCAGACTCATCCATTAATTTTCCGCCTTCCATTTTCATTTCTGATTTTGTCCCAGCTGAGTCTACCCTCAGGTCCCCATCCCCCTGCCAAACTAGTTTAAACCCTCCCCAACAGCACTAGCAAAACGTCCCGTAAGGAACTCAGTCCCGGCTCTGTTCAGGTGCAACCCGTCCGGCCTGTACAGATCCCATCTCCCCCAGAGCCGGTCCCAATGTCCCAGGAATCTAAAACCCTCCCTCCTGCACCATCTTTCCAGCACGCATTCATCTGTCTTATCCATCTATTTCTATACTCGCGCGTGGCACTGGGAGTAATTTCACCTTCCCCTTCAGGATGCTCTGCAGCTGCTCAGTGACATCCTTGACCCTGGCACCAGGGAGGCAACACACCATCCTGGATTTGCGTCTGCGGCCACAGAAATGCCTGTCTATTCCCCTGACTGTAAAGTCACCTATCACTGTGGTTCTTCCAGTCTTCCCTGTACCCTCCTGTGCAGCTGAGCCACCCATGGTGCCATGGACTTAGCTCTGTCTGCACTCCCAGGTGAAGCATCACTTTCCTCAATATTCAGAACTGAATACCTGTTGGGGAGTGAGATGCACTCAGGGGTCTCCTGCACTACCTGCCTGATTCTTTTTGACTGCCTGGCAGTCACCCATTCCCCCTCTCCCTGCATACTCTTAAGCTGTGGGGTGACCACATCTATAAATGTGCAATCCGCAACAACACCAACCAGGTTTCTTTAATAAGCAACAAAATTATCAGTTTCTTATAAAACTACTAACATAGTAAAGCATAAACACAGAGATTGAAATATTAAAGGTCCCTTTTTACCTTAGCCCCACACACGCACACTCACCCACACAAACACACCAGTTAACCAGAAAAATAAAGGGATTTGTGTCTTATAGTTCTTTTCCAAAAAAAAGACAAAAATAACCCTCGGGTTCAATACTTGCTAATTCTTGAAGAAGAAAAAGAAGATATGGAAAGCTGTACTTTGTTTTGGTTTCGCGTCCCAAATGCGTATAGACGGCAATCTCTGGGATCTTTATTTATTTATTTAGAGATACAGCACTGAAACAGGCCCTTCGGCCCACCAAGTCTGTGCTGACCGTCAACCACCCATTTATACTAATCCTACATTAATCCCATATTCCTACCACGTCCCTACCTACACTAGGGGCAATTTACAATAGCCAATTTACCTATCAACCTGCAAGTCTTTGGCTGTGGGAGGAAACCGGAGCACCCGGCGAAAACCCACGCGGTCACAGGGAGAACTTGCAAACTCCACACAGGCAGTACCCAGAACTGAACCCGGGTCACTGGAGCTGTGAGGCTGTGGTGCTAACCAGTGCACTGCGCCACTGTGCCGCCCTCTTCCTAGAACATTTCTTTTCAGGCGACATTGAACAGACTGGTAAGCTCGAGGAAGTGCTCGTTAGGAGGGAAGATGTGTTGGGGTTTTTGAATAACTTGAAGATAGACAAGTCTCCCGGGCCTGACGGGGTATATCCAAGGATGTTATGGGAAGCAAGGGATGAAATTGCAGAGCCGCTGGCAATGATCTTTTCATCTTCTCTGCTGACGGGGGTGGTACCAGGTGATTGGAGGGTGACAAATGTTGTGCCCCTGTTCAAGAAAGGGAATAGGAACAACCCTGGGAATTACAGGCCAGTTAGTCTTACTTCGGTGGTAGGCAAGTTGATGGAAAAGGTGCTGAGGGATAGGATTTCTGAGCATCTGGAAAGACACTGCTTGATTCGGGACAGTCAGCACGGTTTTGTGAGGGGTAGGTCTTGCCTCACAAGCCTGATTGAATTCTTTGAGCAGGTGACCAAGCAAGTGGATGAGGGTAAACCAGTGGATGTGGTGTACATGGATTTTAGTAAGGCATTTGATAAGGTCCCCCATGGTAGACTTATGGAGAAAGTCAGGAGGCATGGGATAGTGGGGAATGTGGCCAGTTGGATTAAGAATTGGCTAACTGATAGAAGGCAGAGAGTGGTCTTAGATGGTAAATACTCAGCCTGGAGCCCAGTTACCAGTGGCGTGCCGCAGGGATCAGTTCTGGGTCCTCTCCTGTTTGTGATTTTTATTAACGACTTGGATGAGGAAGTCGAAGGGTGGGTCAGTAAATTTGCAGATGATACAAAGGTTGGTGGAGTTGTGGATACCGAGGAGGGCTATTGTCGTCTGCAAAGGGACTTGGATAGGTTGCAGTGCTGGGCTGAAAAGTGGCAGATGGAGTTTAACCCTGAAAAGTGTGAGGTCGTCCATTTTGGAAGGACAAACACGAATGCAAAATACTGGGTTAACGGTAGGGTTCTTGGGCATGTGGAGGAGCAGAGAGACCTTGGGGTCTATGTGCATAGATCGTTGAAAGTTGCAACTCAAGTGGATAGGGCTGTGAAGAAGGCATATGGGGTGTTAGCGTTCATTAGCAGAGGGATTGAATTTAAGAGCCGTGAGGTGATGATGCAGCTGTACAGGACCTTGGTAAGGCCTCATTTGGAGTACTGTGTGCAGTTCTGGTCGCCTCATTTTAGGAAGGATGTGGAAGCCTTGGAGAGGGTGCAGAGGAGATTTACCAGGATGTTGCCTGGAATGGAGAATAAGTCTTACGAGGAAAGGCTGAACATTCTAGGCCTCTTCTCATTAGAACGGAGAAGGATGAGGGGTGACATGATAGAGGTTTATAAGATGATCAGGGGAATAGATAGGGTAGACAGTCAGAAACTTTTTCCCCGGGTGGAGCAAAGCGTTACAAGGGGTCATAAATTTAAGGTGAAGGGTGGGAGATATAAGGGGGATGTCAGGGGAAGGTTCTTTACCCAGAGAGTGGTCGGGGCATGGAATGCCTTGCCTGGGGAAGTTGTTGAGTCAGAAACTTTAGGGACTTTCAAACGGCTTTTAGATAGGTATATGGATAAAGGAGAATGATGGGGTATAGATTAAATTGTCCTTGACAGAGGACAAAAGATCGGCACAACATCGTGGGCCGAAGGGCCTGTTCTGTGCTGTATTTTTCTATGTTCTATGTTCTATCAGTTTGAGCAGGCTTCCCAAGAAATGCAGCGACAGAGATTTCAGACAGGCCTTACAGGAGGAATGCAGCCATAGGTTCAGTCTGCTTCTTACACTTGTTTCTCAGCTTCTCGAGAGATGGAAAACTGGCAAGTTTTTTCTGCTGGAACAGACTGAGTTGGGATGGTTTGTTCTCTTGGCAAGCTTTCTCCAACTTCTTTTTTTAAACCATTATCCATATCTCAACCCACTGTCCAAAGCGAAACTATAGACAATGTCACAAGAGACAAGCCTCCTGACCCCTATAAATCTTTATTTGTCACTTCTCTGTAAACATCTTTCTCCAAGTCAAAAACAACCCCTGCTGGTTAATTATCTGCAGACAGGTGCCTTCCAGTAATTGTGTTTTCAAGCTCAGTCCAAAAACCTTCTGGTGACCTCCCTTAAAGAAAAACATGCAAAGTTTTAACCTCTATGGAATCTTTTCTGTTTTGAAACACAAATCTTCAAAATTTACCAAACAAAAGGAAGCACTCGTAACACAAGAAAGAATTGAGCCACCTTCCCTTGACATTCAACAGCATTATCATCGCTAATTACCCCACCATCAACTTCCTGGGGGTTACCATTGACCACAAACTTAACTGGACCATCTACAAGGCACAAGTCAGGAGTGTGATGGAATACTCTCCAGTTGCCAAGATGGGTGCAGCTGCTACAACATTCAAGAAACTCGACACCATCCGCGACAAAGCAGCCCGCTTGAATGGCACCTCCTCCACATAGCACAGTGGCAGCGGTGTGTACCATGTACAAAATGCACTGCAGCAACTCACCAAGCCTCCTTCCACAGCACCTTCCAAACCCGTGACCTCTATCACCTGGAAGGACAAGGGCAGCAGATGCATGGGAACACCACCTCCTGCAAGTTACCCTCCAAGTCACACACCATCCTGGCTTGGAGCTATATCACTGTTCCTTCACTGTCGCTGGGTCAAAATCCTGACTAACAGCACTGTTGGTGTACTTACGCCCCAAGGACTGCAGTGGTTCAAGAAGGCCACTTGTGACCACTTTCTCGAGGGCAATTAGGGATGGGCAACAAATGCTGGCCTAGCCAGCGATGCCCACATTCCATGAAAGAGTTTTAAAAAAAGTTACAGATTGACGTTGCTAACTTGAAACAAGTGCTGGAGAGAAAGGAAATGCCCAGAATTAAATGGGTGGATGCTTATCATCGACGCCTTGTTCTATGATGAGAAATACACATACGAAGAAATTGTAAGACATCTTAGTGAAGGAGCGTCTCGTAACGTAGTGATTCGTGCAGATTTTGAAGGTTTTTGATTTAATTGGTTTTGAAATTTTGGTTTTACATGGCAGGTGTAGAAAATATACAGTAGTTACAATGGTAGACTTCAATTATCCTAATATAGACTGAAGTAGTAATAGTATAACGGTCAGAGGGGGAAGAGCTTATGAAGTGTGTTCTGGAGAATTTTCTAGATCAGTATGTTCCAGTCCAACCAGAAAGGAGGCATTGCTGGATCTGGTTCTAGGCAGTGAGGTGGGTGAAGTGGATCAAGTGTTAGTCAGGGAACATTAAGGAGACAGTGATCATAGCACCAAAAGGTTTAGTTAGCTATGGAAAAGGTCTAGGAGCAATAGTAAGTAATTGGAGGGGGTCCTGTTTGGATGCGGTAGGAATGGATTTGACCCAGGTAAATTGGGACCAAAGATTGGCATCAAAACTCCAACGGAACAATGGGCTGCATTTAGGGAGATGGTTCAGGTACAGTCAAGGTACATTCCCATCAGGGGGAAAGGCTGGACAAACGATGTCAGAGCTCCCTGGATGATGAAAGAGATGGAGAATAAGATAAAACAGAAAAAGTGTGCCTGTGGAAGATGTCAGGTGAATAATACAAGTGAAGACCAGGCTGAATATAGAAAGTTCATGGGAGAAGTGAGAAAAGAAGAAAGAAAAGCAAAGAGAGAGTGTGAGAAGAGACTGGCTGTTAACAAAGTGAATCCAAAAGTCTTGAATTGGCATATTAATAGTAAAAGGGTGGTAAAAGGAGGAGTAGGGCCGATTAGGGATAAAAAAAGGGGATTTACGCATGGAGGTGGGGACATGGCTGAGGTATTAAATGAATACTTTGTATCTGTCTTTACCAAGGAAGAGATGCTTCCAAAGTCATAGTGAAGGAGGACATAGTTGGGACATTGGATAGGCTAAAAATTGATAAAGAGGAGGTATCAGAAAGGCCGGCTGTACTTAAAGTTGATAAGTCACCAGGACCAGATCAGATGGATCCCACGATACTGAGGGAAGTAAGGATAGATGTTGCAGAGGCACTGGCTGGACGGAACACACAGCATTGAAGGCACTGGAAACATAGAAGCATATAAAATAGGAGCAGGAGTAGGCCATTCGGCTCTTCGAGCCTGCTCCGCCATTCATTATGATCATGGCTGATCATCCAACTCAGTAACTTGTTCCCGCTTTCACCCCGTACCCTTTAATCCCTTTAGACCCAAGAGCTATATCTAACTCCTTCTTGAAAACATACAATGTTTTGGCCTCAACTGCTTTCTGTGGTAGTGAATTCCACAGGCTCACCACTCCCTGGGTGAAGAAATTTCTCCTCATCTCATTCCTGAAAGGTTTATCCCGTATCCTTAGACTATGACCCCTGCTTCTGGACACCCCCACCATCGGGAACATCCTTCCTGCATCTACCCTGTCAAGTCCTGTTAGAATTTTATAGGTTTCTATGAGATCCCCCCCTCACTCTTCTGAACTCCAGTGAATATAATCCTAACTGACTCAGTCCCTCCTCATATGTCAGTCCTGCCATCCCAGGAATCAGTCTGGTAAACCTTCGCTGCACTCCCTCTATAGCAAGAACATCCTTCTTCAGATAAGGAGACCAAAACTGCACACAATATTCCAGCTGTGGCCTCACCAAGGCCCTGTATAATTTCAGCAAGACATCCCTGTTTCTGTACTTGAATCCTCTCGCTATGAAGGCCAACATACCATTTGCCCTTTTTACCGCCTGTTGGACCTGCATGCTTACTTTCAGCGACTGGTGTACGAAACGGCAAAGGCAAACCCAGCCCTGTCGACCCTGCAAAGTCCTCCTCAAAACATCTGGGGGTTTGTTCCAAAATTGGAAGAGCTGTTCCACTGAATAGTCAAGCAACAGTCCGACATAGTCATACTCATCGAATCATACCTTACAGGCAACGTCCCTGATGCCACCATCACCATCCCTGGGTATGTCATGTCTCACCAGCAGGGCAGACCCACAGAGGTGGCGGCACAGTGGTATACAGTCGGGGAGGGAGTGCCTTGGGAGTCCTCAACATTGACTCTGAAGTTTCATGGCATCAGGTCAAACATGGGCAAGGAAACAACCTGCCGATTACTGCCTACCACCCCCCTCCTGCCCCCCAGCTGATGAATCAGTGCTCCTCCATGTTGAACAGCAGTTGGAGGAAGCACTGAGTGTGGCAAGGGTGCAGAATATACTCTAGGTGGGGGATTTCAATGTCCATCACCAAGAGTAACTCGGTAGTACCACCAAGCTGGCCGAGTCCTCAAGGACATAGCTGCGAGACTGGGTCTGCGACATGTGGTAGGGGAGCAGCAAGAGGGAAAAACCTACTTGACCTTGTCCTCACCAAACTACCTGTCTCAGATGCATCTGTCCATGACAGTATTGGTAGGAGTGACCACCGCACAGTCTTTGTGGAGACAAAGTCCCGTCTTCACATTGAGAATACTTTCCATCGTGTTGTGTGGCACTACCACCGTGCTAAATGGGATAGATTTCGAACAGATCTAGCAATGCAAAACTGGGCATCCATGAGGCGCTGTGGGCCATCAGCAGCAGCAGAATTGCATTCAACCACAATCTGTAACCTCATGGCCCGGTAATTCACCATGGCTGCTTGGACAGCACCTTCCAAACCTGTGACTTCTACCACCTAGAAGGACAAGGGCAGCAGGTGCATGGGAACACCAGTACCTGCAAGTTCCCTCCAAGCCACACAGCATCCTAACTTGGAACCATATCGCTGTTCCTTCACTGTTCCTGGGTCAAGATCCTGGAACTCCCTTCCTAACAGACCTGTTGGCGTAAATACACCCCAAGGACTGCAGCTGTTCAAGAAGGCAGCTCACCACCACCTTCTCAAGGGCAATTAGGGATGAGCAATATATGCTGGCCTAGCCAGTGATGTTCACAACCCCCGAATGAATAAAAACAAAATCCCTCACTCTACCATTACCATCAAGCCAGGGGAGCAACCCTGGATCAATGAAGAGTGCAGGAGGGCATGCCAGGATCAGCACCAGGTATACCTCAAAATGAGGTGTCAACTGGTGAAGCTACAATACAGGACTACTTGCGTGTCAAACAGCGGAGGCAGCACGTGATAGACAGAGCTAAGCGAGCCCATAACCAATGGATCCGATCTAAGTTCTGCAGTCCTGCCACACTCAATCATCAATGGTCGTGGACAATTGAACAACTGACAGGAGGAGGTGGCTCCTCAAATGTCCCCATCCTCAACGATGGGGGAGCCCACCACATCAGTGCAAAAGACAAGGCTGAAGCATTTGCAACCATCTTCAGCCAGAAGTGCCGAGTAAATGACCCTTCTCGGACTGCGACCTTTACCACCTAGAAGGGCTAGGGCAGCAGATGCATGGGTACACCACCACCTGCAAGTTTGGAAGATGCTGTCTAAGGAGCCTTGGTGAGTTGCTGCAGTGCATCTTGCAGATAGTACACACTGCTGCCACTGTGCATCGGTGGCGGAGGGAGTGAATGTTTCTGGATGGGTTGCCAATCAAGCGGGCTGCTTTGTCCTGGATGGTGTCGAGCTTCTTGAGTGTTGTTGGAGCTGCACCCATCCAGGCAAGTGGAGAGTATTCCATCACACTCCTGACTTGTGCCTTGTAGATGGTGGACAGGCTTTGGGGAGTCAGGAGGTGAGTTACTTGACGCAGGATTCCTAGCCTCTGACCTGCTCTTGTAGCCATGGGATTTATATGGCTACTCCAGTTCAGTTTCTGGTTAATGGTAATCCCCAGGATGTTGATAGTGGGGGATTCAGCGATGGTAATGCCATTGAATGTCAAGGAGATTGGTTAGATTCTGTCTTGTTGGAGATGGTCATTGCCTGGCACTTGTGTGGTGCAAATGTTACTTGCCAATTTTCAGCCCAAGCCTGGATATTGTCCAGGTCTTGCTGCATTTCTACACGGACTGCTTCAGTATCTGAGGAGTCACGAATGGTGCTGAACATTGTGCAATCATCAGCGAACATCCCCACTTCTGACCTTATGATTGAATGAAGGTCATTGATGAAGCAGCTGAAGATGGTTGGGCCTAGGACACTACCCTGAGGAACTCCTGCAGTGATGTCCTGGAGTTGAGATGATTGATCTCCAACAACCACAACCATCTTCCTTTGTGCTAGGTATGACTCCAACCAGCGGAGGGTTTTCCCCCTGATTCCCATTGACCTCAATTTTGCTAGGGCTCCTTCATGCCATACTCGGTCAAATGTTTCCTTGATGTCAAGGGCAGTCACTCTCACCTCACCTCTTGAGTTCAGCTCTTTTGCCCATGTTTGAACCAAGGCTGTAATGAGGTCAGGAGCTGAGTGGCCCTGGCGGAACCCAAACTGAGCATCAGTGTGCAGGTTATTGCTAAGCAAGTGCCGTTTGATAGCACTGTCGACGACACCTTCCATCACTTTACTGATGATTGACAGTAGACTGATAGGGCGGGAATTGGCCGGGTTGGATTTGTCCTGTTTTTTGTGTACAGGACATCCCTGGGCAATTTTCCACATTGCCTGGTCCATGCCAGTGTTGTAGCTGTACTGGAACAGATGGGCTAGGGGTGCCGCAAGTTCTGGAGCACAGGTCTTCAGTACTATTGCTGGAATGTTGTCAGGGCCCATAGCCTTGCAGTATCCAGTGCCTTCAGTCGTTTCTTGATATCACGGGGTGAATCGAATTGGCTGAAGACAGGCATCTGTGATGTTGGGGACTTCTGGAGGAGGCTGAGATGGATCATCAACTCGGCACTTCTGGCTGAAGATGGTTGCAAATTGACCCTTGACATTCAATGGCATTACCATCGCTGAATCCCCCACTATCAACATCCTAGGTGCTACCATTGACCAGAAACTGAACTGGAGTAGCCACATAAATACCATGGCTACAAGAGCAGGTCAGAGGCTTGGAACCCTGAGGCGAGTAACTCACCACCTGACTCTCCCCAAAGCCTGTCCACCATCTGCAAGGCACAAGTCAGGAGTGTGATGGAATACTCTTCACTTGCCTGGATGGGTGCAGCTCCAACAACACTCAAGAAGCTCGACACCATCCAGGACAAGCAGCCCACTTGATTGACACACCATCCACTAACATTCACTCCCTCCACCACCGACGCACGATGGCAGCAGTGTGTACCATCTACAAGATGCACTGCAGCAACTCACCAAGGCTCCTTAAACAGCACCTTCCAAACCCGTGACCTCTGCCAACTAGAAGAACAAGGGCAGCAAATACATGGGAACACCACCACCTGCAAGTTCTCCTCCAAGTCACACACCATCCTGACTTGGAACTATATCGCTGTTTCTTCACTGTCGCTGGGTCAAAATCCTGGAACTCCCTTCCGAACAGCACTGTGGGTATACCTACCCCACATGGACTGCAGCGGTTCAAGAAGGCAGCTCACCACCACCTTCTCAAGGGCAATTAGGGATGGGCAATATGCCCACATCCCATGAGCGAATCAAAATAAATTTCCAAACCTTCTCAGATACAGGGTTGGTGCCTGAGGACTGGACAATTGTAAATTTTACACCCTTGGTCAAAAAAGGGTTTAAGGACAAGCCCAGCAACTACAGGCCTGTCAGTTTAACTTCGGTGGTGCGATAGCTTTTATAAATGATAATCCAGAACAAAATTAACAGGCACTTGGACAAATATGGATTAATTAAGGATTTGTTAGGGGCAAGTCATGTTTAACTGACCTGATTGGGTTTTTTGATGCAGTAACAGAGGGGGTTGATGAGGTTAATGTGGCTGATGGACTTCCAACAGGTGTTTGAGAAAATGCCACGAAACAGGCTTTCAGCAAAGTTGAAGCCCATGGAATAAAAGGGACAGTGGCAGCATGGATACGAAGTTGGCTGAGTGACAGAAAATCGTAGGGTGTACAGGGCACAATTTCAAAACTTGCGAATGACAAAACCTGGAAGTATTGTGAACTGTGAGGGTGCTAGTGATAGATTTCCAGAGGACATAGACAGGCCTGTGGAATGGGTGGACAACTGGCATATGAAATTTAAAGCAGAGAAATGTGAAGTGATTAATTTGTTTTGGAAGACTTGAGAGACAAATAAATTAAAGGGTAGAATTCTAAAGGGATTGCAGGAACAGACCATCCTGGGGGTATATGTGCACAAATCATTGACGGTGGCAGGGAAGGAATTCTGGGCATTGCATTTTTGCAATGATGTGAGTGTAACAGAGAGCCTGCAGAATAGATACACAAGAATGGTTCTTGGGATGAGGGAATTCAGTTACAAGGATAAATTGGAGAAGCTAGGGCTGTTTTCCTTCGAGCAGAGAAGGTTTGATCAGGGTGTTCAAAATAATGTGGGGTCTCGACAGCGTTGGTCGGAAGAAACTATTCCCATTGGCGGAAGTGTTGAGAACCAGAGGGCACTGATTTAAAGTGATTGTTTTGGCAAAATAGCCGAAGACGACATGGCGAAAAACTATTTTACGCAATGAATTGTTCGGATTGGGATTACAGTGCCTGAGAGTGTGGTGGAAGCAGATTCAATCTGGCTTTCAAAAGATATTGCATAATTTGAAGAAAACTTTTTTTTACAGGTTTAAGGAGAAAAAGTGGGCAAATGGGTAAGGGGTGTTGCTCTTGCAGGGAGCCAGCATGGACATGAAGGGCTGAATGGCCACCTCCTGTGCTGTCACCATTTTATTATACTTGTTAACTCTAATTTTATTTAGAGAGAGAAGAGAAGCTGTTAATTGTATTTAATTGTATGCAGGTGGTAGGCATAAACTGGGGATACGCTTGAGCCCTGTAATTAGACACCGACGAAAATTGTGATTGTTAGTTTAGGAGGTTTATGCTTGTAATGTGTTACTCTGTAAATACATACGCAAAGTGTGTAAAAGATTGGCTCCAGTTCTATCCTTCGCCAACTGGCTTTCTTGAATGGAACAGTCCCTTCGCGCGCTGTGTCCCTCGTCCCTCTGTGCGCCCCGCCCCTCGTCCCGAGTACTGTGTCTGTCCTCATTCTGTGCCCTTTCTCCAGGCTGATGAACCTGCCTTTTGCTCTCACGAACCTGAACCTGAAGGCTCTGTGGTTGGCGGAGAACCAATCTCAGCCAATGTTGAAATTCCAAACTGAGGACGATGAGAAGACTGGTGAGAAGGTCCTGACCTGCTACCTCCTGCCCCAGCAACCGTCCCCTAGTCTGGGTAAGATTATGATATTGTCTGACTTTAAATAATGTGGCTCATGTCCTTCTTGATTCCCAAGTGTCCAGTGCTGCATTTCAAGCCAGTCTTGATACTTTTCTCCTGGTGAGCACACAAGCTCAGATGCTCTGGGTGTTTCCTCACTGTGCACGGACCAACTCTTGACTGCTACCGGGTCAGTGGGCCGTAGATGAATAGCAAACCCTTTCACTGAGGAGTTCCACTAGGACTCAGTTCACTTCAGCAGAAGAACAAGAAACATCACACAGTGGAACAAGCAGCCAAAAGAAATAGTTACAGTCCCATCATTTGAACTCTTCAAGACCCATCTTTAGATCATCTCCACGTACAAGTTTTTCATTATCATGACTGCCATCGCAGCAGGTTATAAAAGCAAAATACTGCAGGTGCTGGAAATCTGAAATGAAAACAAAAAATGCTCGAAATGAGCAGGTCAGGCAGCATTTGTGGAGGGAGAAGCAGAGTTTACATTTCAGATCTATGATCTTTAATCGGCGGGTTATGTCTGGTTTTGCTAGCGCCTAACCACATTCATAATGTTGGCATGTATGGATGTTAGTCTGTGATGCTGACACAACCAAAGCAGCAGAAGGTTAATATCAACACCTCCATGTGCAGCCAGTTCAGCGACAGCCAATCAGCTCATGCTCGAGCCACGATTGGGCGTTACCCACTCGCATTAAAGACTGGTGGATGGTGGGCCAGTTATTGATCCCGATTCCCCTGGGCCGATTATTGATCCCGATTCTCCTGGGCCGGTTATTGATCCCAGTCGCCCCTGGGCCGGTTATTAATCCCGATTCTCCTGGGCCGGTTATTAATCCCGATCTCCCCTGGTCCAGTTATTAATCCCGATTCTCCTGGGCCGGTTATTAATCCCGATCTCCCCTGGGCCAGTTATTAATCCCGATTCTCCTGGGCCGGTTATTAATCCCGATCTCCCCTGGTCCAGTTATTAATCCCGATCTCCCCTGGGCCGGTTATTAATCCCGATCTCCCCTGGGCCGGTTATTGATCCCAGTCGCCCCTGGGCCGGTTATTAATCCCGATTCTCCTGGGCCGGTTATTAATCCCGATTCTCCTGGGCCAGTTATTAATCCCGATTCTCCTGGGCCAGTTATTAATCCCGATTCTCCTGGGCCAGTTATTAATCCCGATTCTCCTGGGCCGGTTATTAATCATGATCTCCCCTGGGCCAGTTATTAATCCCGATTCTCCTGGGCCGGTTATTAATCCCAGTCTCTCCTGGGCCGGTTATTAATCCCAGTCTCTCCTGGGCCGGTTATTAATCCCAGTCTCTCCTGGGCCGGTTATTAATCCCGATTCTCCTGGGCCGGTTATTAATCCCAGTCTCTCCTGGGCCGGTTATTAATCCCAGTCTCTCCTGGGCCGGTTATTAATCCCAGTCTCTCCTGGGCCGGTTATTAATCCCAGTCTCTCCCGGGCTGGCTGTTAATCTTGATTCTCCCGGGCCGGCTGTTAACCCTGATTCTCCCGGGCCGGCTATTAATCCCAATTCTCCCAGTCTCTCTTGGGCAGGTTATTAATCCCAGTCTCTCCTGGTACGGCTATTAATCCCGATTCTCCTGGGCCAGCTGTTAATCCCGATTCTTTCGGACTGTTTACTAACTCCGGTCTCTCCCGGACCTGTAATTAATCCTGGTCTGTCTTGAGCAGGTTATTAATCCTGATTTGCCCGGGCCGTTTATTAATCCCGATTCTCCTGGAATGGAATTAGTCCCAGTCTCTCCAGGGGACGGGGATTAGACCCGGTCTCTCCACACCAGGATTAGTCCTGGTCTCTCCTGGGGTCAGTTATTAAGACTGTGCTTTTGCATTGATCAGTGTTGTTAGGTTCTGATTCAGATTATTTTGGTTGTAGAAAATCTCTTGAATGACAGTCTGGATGAGGCGTGGACGGAGCCCAGTCTGAACAGAGTCAGTGTGATCCAGTTTCAGGAAGAACTGAAGGATGAGGAGGAGAATGAGGCGGAAGCAGAGAGGCGGGTGAGTTTCTCAGGATTGCAGTGGTCCACAGCATAGGGTGTTTGCAAACTCCTAGTCCAGCGGGAGGGGGTGCAGGGTCTCTTGGTCCAGTGGGAGTGGGTGCAGGATCTCCTGGTCCAGGGGGAGGAGGTGCGGGGTCTGCTGGTCCAGTGGGAGGGGGTGCAGGGTCTCCTGATCCGGGGGGGGAGGGGGTGCAGGGTCTCCTGATCCAGGGGGTAGGGGGTGCAGGGTCTCCTGGTCCAGGGGGAGGAGGTACAGGGTCTCCTGGTCCAGGGGGAGGGGGTGCAGAGCCTCCTGGTCCAGGGGAAGGGGGTGCAGGGTCTCCTGGTCCGGGGGGGAGGAGGTGCAGGGTTTCCTGTCTAGGGGGAGGAGGTGCAGGGTCTCCTGGTCCGGGGGGAGGGGGTGCAGGGTCTCCTGGTCCGGGGGGAGGGGATGCAGGGTCTCCTGGTCCGGGGGGAGGGGGTGCAGGGTCTCCTGGTCCGGGGGGAGGGGATGCAGGGTCTCCTGGCCCGGGGGGAGGAGGTGCAGGGTCTCCTGGTCCAGGGGGAGGAGGTGCAGGGTCTCCTGGTCCAGAGGGAGGGAGTGGAGGGTCTCCTGGTCCAGAGGGTTCACTGATGCTCTTTTGGGAAGGAAATCTGCAGTCATTAATTGGTCAGGCCTACATGTGACTCCAGGCCCACAGCAATGTGGTTGGCTCTCTCATATGGTCTAGAAGGCCATATCAAACTGCTACAGAAAAGTCAAATGCAAATGAAACTAGGCGGACCACCCGGCATCGTCCTCGCCACCACAAACGATAGACGCACCTTGACCAGTCGACCCAGCAAAGTTCACCTCACTAACATCTGGAAATTTGAACTAAAATTGGAAGAGCTGTGCCACAAACTAGTCAAGCAACTTCCTGACATAGTCATACTCACCGAATCACACTTTTGAGCCAATATCCTAGAATCTTCCATCACCATCTGCTAGACTTGGCATGTATCAGGTGGTGAGAGAAAGAAGGAGAAGCCGTCTTTAACTCAAACTCACCAACTTACCTGTTGCAGATACACCTGTCCCTGACAGTATTGCAACAAATGACCTTCTTGCGGAGACCAGTTCCCATCCTCAAACTGAGGATACCTCCATCATGTTTTATAGCACTATCACTGCGCTAAATGGGAAAAATTCAGAACAGATGTAGCAGCTCAAAATTGGGCATCCGTGAACATAGGAATGTAGGGAATAGGAGCAGGAGTTGGCCATCCGGCCTGTCGAGCCAGCTCCGCCATTCAGACAGATCACGGCTGATCATCGACCTCTATGCCATTTTCCCCCATATCCCTTGACGTCATTAGTATCCAGAAATCTATCGATTTGAAGATGCTCAGTGATTGAGCTTCCACAGCCCCCTGGGGTAGAAAATTCCAAAAATTCACCATCCTCTGAGTAAAGAAATTCCTCCTCATCTCAGTCTTAAATGGCCTGCCCCTTATTCTGAGACTGTGTCCCCTGGTTCTAGACTCAGCAGCCAGGGGAAACATCCTATCTATCTCCACCCTGTCACACCCTGTAAAAAATGTTGTAAGTTTCAATGAGACCACCTCTTGTTTTTCGAAACTCTGAAGAATACAGGCCTAGTTTCTGCTATCTTTCGTCACAGGACAGTCTCACCATCCCAGGGATCAGTCTGGTGAACCTCCATTGCATTCCCTCTATGGCAAGTCTAACCTTCCTTAGATAAGGAGACCAGAACTGTATACAATACACCAGGTGCGGTCTCACCAAGGCTCTATACAATTGTAGCAAGACCTCTTTAATTCCTGTACTCAAATCCCCTTGCAATGAAGACCAACATACCATTTGCCTTCCTAGTTGCATGCTGCACCTGCATGCTAGCTTTTAGTGACTCATGAACAAGGACACCCAGGTCCCTTGGGACATCAACACTTCCCAACCCCTCTCCATTTAAGAAAAGCTCCGTCTTCCTGTTTTTTTTCTACCAAAGTGGATCACTTCACACTTATTCACATTGTATTCCATCTGCCATGTTCTTGCTCATTCCCTTAGCCTGTCCAAGACCCCCTGAAGTCTCCTTGCATCCTCCTCACAACTTACATTCCCACCTAGTTTTGTAGCGTCAGCAAATTTGGAAATATTACATTTGCACTGAACCTTGCGGCACCCCACGAGTAACAGCCATCCTGAGAATGACCCGTTTATTCCTAATTGCTTGCTACACCTGCATACTAGCTTTTAGTATTTCAGCTTTTTGGTGGCAGACATTTAAGGGGATGTTTCAGAGTACTCAGAATAAGTATATTCCTACTATAAAGAAAAATTCTAAGGGGAGGACCCACCATCCGTGGTTAACTAAAGAAGTTAAGGCGAGCATCAAACTTAAGGAAAAAGCGTATAATTGCACAAAGATGAGTGGCAGTTCAGACGATTGGTCAGAATATAAAGAATGACAGCGAATGACTAAAAGGTTAGTCAGGAGAAAGAGATTAGAGTATGAGAGGAAGCTAGCTAGAAATATAAAAATGGATAGCAAGAGTTTCTACAGGTATTTAAAAAGGAAAAGAGTAAGTAAAGTGAGTGTTGGTCCTCTAGAGAGTGAGAATGGGGAGTTAATTGTTGATGATAAGGAAATGGCGGATGAAATGAACAAATATTTTGCTTCTGTCTTCACTATAGAGGATACAAAAAACATCCCAGTAATAACTATAAATCAGGAGGTGTAAGGAAGAGAAGAACTTGGTAAAATTACAATCACCAGGGAAGTGGTACTGAACAAACTGATGGAGCTGCGGGCTGACAAGTCGCCGGGTCCTGATGGACTTTATCCTAGGGTCTTAAAAGAGGTGGCTAATGAGGTAGTAGATGTGTTGGTGATAATTTTTTCAAAATTCGCTAGATTCAGGAAAGGTTCCATCGGACTGGAAAGTGGCAAATATAACCCCTCTATTCAAGAAGAGGGGGAGGCAGAAAACAGGTAACTATAGACCAGTTAGCTTGATGTCTGTCATGGGGCTAGTGTTGCAATCGATCATTAAGGAGGTTGTAGCTGGGCACTTAGAAAAACTCAAGGTAATCAACGATAGGCAGCATGGTTTTGTGAAAAGGAAATCGTGTTTAACCAATTAAGTAGCGTTCTTTGAAGGAGTGACATTTACTGTGGATAAAGGGGAGGCCATTGACCTACTGTACTTGGATTTCCAAAACGCATTTGACAAGGTGCCACAAAAAAGGCTATTGCGCAAAGTAGGAGCTTATGATGTAGGGGGTAACACATTAGCATGGATAGAAGATTGACTGGCTGGCAGAAAACAGAGTATGCATAAATAGGTCCTTTTCTGATTGGCAGGATGTGACGAGTGGAATCCCGCAGGGGTCTGTGCTGGGGCCTCAACTTTTTACAATTTATATCGATGAGTTAGATGAGGGGAATGATGGCATGGTAGCTAAATTTGTAGATGACACAAAGATCAGTAGGAAAGTATGTTGTGAAGGGGCCATAAGGAGGTTGCAGACCAATATAGATAGGTTGAGTGAGTGGGCTAAAATCTGGCAGATGGAGTATAATGTGAAGATGTGAAGTTGTTCACTTTAGCAGGAAGAATAAAAAAAGCAGAGTATTACTAAAAATGGGAACGACTGCAGAATTCCGAGGTGCAGAGGGATCGAGGTGTTCTAGTGCAGGAGTCACAAAAAGTTAGTATGCAGGTACAGCAGGTAATAAAGAAGGCTAATGGAATGCTATCTTTTGTTACGAAAGGAATTGAAAATAAAAGTAAGGATGTTATGTAAAAGCAAAATACTGCGGATGCTGGAAATCTGAAACAAAAACAAGAAATGCTGGATTCACTCAGCAGGTCTGGCAGCATCTGTGGAAAGAGAAGCAGAGTTAACGTTTCGGGTCAGTGACCCTTCTTCGGATGTTATGAGTAAGGATGTTATGCTTCTGTTATACAGGGCATTAGTGAGACCACATCTCGAATACTCTGTGCAGTTTTGGTTTCCTTATTTAAGAAAGGATGTAAATGCATTGGAGGTGGTTCAGAGGAGGTTTACTAGATTGATACCTGGAATGAGTGGGTTGTCTTATGAGGAAAGGTTGGACAGACTGGGCTTGTTTTCACTGGAATTTAGAAGAGTGAGGGGAGACTTGATTGAAGTTTATAAGATCGAGAACGGTCTTGACAAGGTGGATATGGAGAGGACGTTTCCTCTTGTGGGTGAGTCCAGAACTAGGGGACACTGTTTTAAAATTAGGGGTTGCCCTTTTAGGACAGAGATAACAGAATTTTTTCACTGAGGTTTGTACAACTTTGGAACTCTGTCTCAGAAGGTGGTGGAGGCGGGGTCATTGAATACTTTTTAAGGCGGAGGTAGATAGATCCTTGTTAGACAAAGGGAATCGAAGGTTGTCGGGGGTAGATGGGAGTGTGGAATTCAAAACACTAACAGATTAGCCATGATCTTATTGAATGGCGGAGCAGACTGGAGGGGCCTAGTTCATATGTATGTTCGTATGTCCCTACTCTCTGCTTTTTGTCTGTTAACTAATTCTCAATCCATAGCAGTATGTTGCCTCCAATCCCATGTGTTTAATTTTGTTTGCTAACATCCTGTGTGGGACTTTATCAAAGGGCCTTATCAAAGCACTGTGGGCCATCAGCAGCAACAGAATTGTATTCAATCACATCTGTGTCATATCCCTCACTCTACCGTCACCTTCAAGCCACGAGATCAACCATCATTCAAAGAGCAATGCTGAAGGGCATGCCAGGAGCAGCACCAGGCATATCAAAAAATGAGGTTCCAACGTGGTGAAGCTACAGCACAGGACTATTTGCATGCCAAACAGTGGAAGCATCATGCAATAGACAGAACTAAGTGATCCCATAACCAATAGATCAGATTAAAGCTTTGCAGCCCTGCTACATCCAGTCGTGAATGATGGACAATTAAACAACTAACTGGAGGAGGAGGCTCCACAAATACCCCATCCTCAATGATGGGGGAGCCCAGCACATCTGTGCAAAAGACAAGGCTGAAGCATTTGCAACCATCTTCAGCCAGAAATGCTGAGTGGATGATCCATCTCGGCCTCCTGCTGAGGTCCCCAGCATCACAGGTGCCAGTCTTCAGCCAGTCCGATTCACTCCACGAGATATCAAACGGCTGAAGGCACTGCAAAGGCTATGGGTGCTGACAACGTTCCGGCTGTAATAAAGACTTGTGTTCCAGAACTAGCCACGCCCCTAGCCAAGCTGTTCCAGAACAGCGACAACACTGGCATCTACCCCACGACGTGGAAAATTGCCCAGGTATGTCCTGTCCACAAAAAGCAGGACAAATCCAACCCGGCCAATTACCGTCCTATCGCTCTACCCAATCATTAGCAAAGTTATGAAAGATGTCATTGACAGCGCTATCAAGCAGCACTTACACAGCAGTAACCTGCTCACCGATGCTCAGTTTGGGTTCTGCCAGGGTCGGTCAGCTCAAGGCCTCATTACAACCTTGGACCAAATAAGGACACAGTGGTGCAGTGGTTAGCACCGCAGCCTCACAGCTCCAGCGACCCGGGTTCAGTTCTGGGTACTGCCTGTGTAGAGTTTGCAAGTTCTCCCTGTGTCTGCGTGGGTTTCCGCCGGGTGTTCCGGTTTCCTCCCATCTCCAAAAGACTTGCAGGTTGATAGGTAAATTGACCATTGTAAATTGCCCCTAGTGTAGGTAAGTAGTAGGAGAATGGTGGGGGTGTGGTAGAGAATATGGGATTAATGTAGGGTTAGTACAATGAGTGGTTGTTGGTAGGCACAGACTCGGTGGGCCGAAGGGCCTGTTTCAGTGCTGTATCTCTAAATTAAAAATTTAAATTAAATTAAAAGAGCTAAATTCCAGAGGTGGGAGTGATTGTCCTCGAAATCAAAGCAGCATTTGACTGAGTGTGGCATTAAGGAGCCCGAGCAAAACTGGAGTCATAGAATCATAGAAAGTTTAAGGCACAGAAAGAGGCCACTTGGCCCATCGTGTCTGTGCCGGCCGAAAAACAATCCACCCATTCTAATCCCACCTTCCAGCATTTGGTCCATAGCCCTGTAGATTATGGCACTTGAGGTGCATATCCAGACTCCTTTTGAATGAGTTGAGGGTTTCTGCCTCAACTACCCTTTCAGGCAGTGGGTTCCAGACCCCCACCACCCTCTGGGTGAAAAGCTGTTTCCTTAACTACCCTCTAATTTTTCGACCAATCACTTTAAATTTATGTCCCCTTGTCACTGACACCTCTGCTAAGGTAAATAGACCCTTCACCTCCACTCTATCCAGGCCCCTCAAATTTTTGCACATTTCAATCAGATCTCCCCTCAGTCTTCTCTGTTCCAAGGAGAACAACCCCAGCCTATTCAATCTTTCCTCAAAGCTGCATTTTTCCAGTCCTGGCAACATCCTCGTAAATCTCCTCTGTACCCTCTCCAGTGCAATTACGTCCTTTCTGTAATGAGTTGACCAGAACTGTACACAGTACTCAAGTTGTGGCCTAACCAATGAGTTATACAGTTCCAGCATAACCTCCCTGCTCTTATATTCTATACCTCGCCTAAGAAAGGAAAGGATTCCATATGCCTTCTTAACCACCTTATTGACCTGTCCTGCTACCTTCAGGGATCTGTGGACATTCGCTCCAAGATCCCTCACTTCCTTTACACCTCCCAGTATTTTCCCATTAATCGTGTATTCCTTTGCCTTGTTTGACCTCCCCAAAAGATCCCTCACACTTCTCCAAGCTGAATTGCATTTGTCACTTTTCTGCCCATCTGACCAGACTATCAATACCTTCCTGCAGCCTACAGCTATCCTCCTCGCTATCTACCACATGGCCAATCTTTGTGTCATCTGCAAACTTCTTGATCATGCCCCCTACATCTTGGTCCAAATCGTTAATATATACCACAAAAAGCAGGGGACCCAGTGCTGAGCCCTGCATGATGCCACTGGAAACAGCCCTCCAGTCACTAAAACACCCATCAACAATTACCCTTTATTTCCTGCCACTGAGCCAATTTTGTATCCACCTTGTTACATTTCCCTGGATCCCATGGGATTTTATTTTTTTAAGCAGTCTGCCATGTGGGACCTTGTCAAAAACCTTGCTAAAATCCATATAGACCACATCAACTGCACTACCCTCATCTATTTTCCTTGTTACTTCTTCAAAAACTTTGATCAAGTTGGTCAAACAAGATCTTCCCTTAACAAATCCATGCTGACTATCCTTGATTAACCTGTGCCTTTCTAAGTGACAGTTTATCCTGTCTCCCGGAGTAGATTCCAATAATTTGCCCACTACTGAGGTTAGACTGACTGGCCTGCAATTATTCAGTCTATCCTTTGCTCCCTTTTTAAACAGAGGTACAACGTTAGCAATTCTCCAATCCTCCGGCACCACACTGGTATCCGGTGAAGAGTGGAAAATGATGGTCAGACCTTCTGCCAATTTCTCTCTTGCTTCTTTTAACAGTCTGGGGTGAATTTCATCCGGCCCTGGTGATTTATCAATTTTCAAGGATACTAATCCCATTAATACTTCCTCTCTGCCTATGTTTATCACATCCATTACTTCACACTCCTCCTCCTTAACTACAATATCTGCATTGTCCCCCTCTTTTGTGAAGAGAGACACAAAGTATTCATTAACAACAATACCAATATCTTCTGTCCCTACACATAGGTTACCTTTTTGGTCTTTTATGGGCCCTACTCTCTCCTTAGTTATCCTCTTACTCTTAATGTATTGATGAGACATCTTTGGGTTCACCTTCATTTTGCTTGCCAATATTCTTTCAGGCTCTCTCTTTGCTTTCCTAATTTCCTTTTTGATTTCACCCCTCCACTTTCTATACTCCTCTCGGCTTTCTGTAGTATTGAGTTCTCTGTGTCGGACATAAGCTTTCCTCTTCTGCCTTATCTTACCCGTAAGCTCCTGGACATTCATGGGGCTCTAGATTTGGCTACCTCACCCTATTTCTTTGTGGGAACAAGCTTACTCTGAACCCGTTGAATCTCTCCTTTGAATGCCTCCCACTGTTCTGACACTGATTTACCTTCACGTAGCTGTTTCCAGTCCACTTTCACTAAATCACTCCTCAGTTCAGTAAAATTGGCCTTGCCCCAATTGAGAACTCTAACTTAAATAAAAGCAAAATACTGCAGATGCTTGAAATCTGAAGTAAAAATAAGAAATGTTGGAAATGCTCAGCATCTGTGGCGAGAGAAGCAGAGTTAACATTTCAGAACTGTTGAGAACTCTAACTCCTGTTATTTCTCTGTCCTTTCTATAATTAGGTTAAAACTGATTGAATTATGATCTCCACCATCAAAATGCTCTCCTACTGCCATTCCTAATTGTCATAGATTTATACAGCACAGAAACAGGCCCTTCAGCCCATTGTGTCTGTGCCAGCTATCAAGCACCTAACTATTCTAATCCCATTTTCCAGCACTTGGCCCGTAGCCTTGTATGTATTTTAGGTATTCCACCTGCCCATCTTCATTTACATACGAACATGCGAATTAGGAGCCGGAGTAGGCCACTCGGCCCTTCGAGCTTGCTCTGCCATTCAGTAAGTTCATGGCTGAACTGAATACTCCACATTTCCACCTACCTCCGATAACCTTTCACCCCCTTGCTTATCAAGAATCTATCTACCTCTGCCTGAAAAATGTTCAAAGACTCTGCTTCCACCTAATTTTGAGGAAGAGAGTTCCAAAGACTCACGACCCTCAGAGAAAAAATTTCTTCTCATCTCTGTCTTTCACGGTGGAGGACACTATTACCATGTCAATAGTAACAGGAAATGCAGAGGTTATAGAAAGAGAGGAACTTAGAAAAATCATCACTAGGAAAAAAAGTACTGAGCAAACTATTGGGATTGAAGGCAGACAAGTCCCCAGGGCCTGATGGCCTACATCCTAGGGTCTTAAAGGAAGTGGCAGCAGAGATAGTGGATCCATTGGTTATAATATTCCAAAATTCCCTGGATGCGGGAAAAGTTCCAGTGGATTGGAAAAATGTTAATATAATGCCCTTATTCAAAAAGGGAGGGAGGCAGAAAGTAGGAAACTATAGAACAGTTAGTTTAACATCTGTCGTTTGGAAATTGTTAGAATCCATTATTAAGGAAGTAATAACAGGACATTTAGAAAGTCAAAAAGCAATCCATCTGAGTCAGCATGGTTTTATGAAGGGTAAATTGTGTTTGACTAATTTGCTAGAGTTCTTCGAAGCTGTAACAAGTAAAGTGGATAATGGGAATCCTGCAGATGTAGTATTTCTGGACTTCCAGAAGGCATTTGAGAAGGTGCCGCACAAAAGATTAACACACAAGGTAAGATCATATGGGGTTAGGGGCAATTTATTAGCTTGGATAGAGGATTGACTAACCAACAGAAAACAGAGAGTCAGATTAAATGGGTTCTTTTCTGGTTGGCAAGATGTAACTAGTGGGGTGCCACAGGGTTCGGTCCTCGGGGCCCCAACTATTTACAATATATATTAATGACTTGGATGCAGGGATAGAAGGTACTATAGCCAAATTTGCAGATGGCACGAAAATAGGTGGGATAGTAAGTTGCAATAAAGAAATAAGAAATTTGCATATGGATAGGTTAGATGAATTGGCCAAAATTTGGCAGATGGAGTTTAACGTGGATAAGTGTGAGGTTATCCATTTTGGTCAGAAGAATAGAAAGGCTAATTATTATCTAAATGGAGAGAAACTTCAGAGTGCTTCGGTGCAGAGGGATCTGGGTGTCCTCGTGCATGAATTGCAGAAAACTAGTTTGCAGGTCCAGCAGGGAATAAGGAAGGCAGATGGAATTTTGGCATTTATTGCTCAAGGAATAGAATATAAAAGTAGGGAAGTGTTGCTGTAACTGTACAAGGCATTGATGAGACCGCACCTGGAGTATTGTGTACAGTTTTGGTCCCCTTACTTGAGGAGGGATGTAGTTGCATTGGAGGCAGTTCAGAGGAGGTTCACTAGATTGATTCCAGAGATGAGGGGTTTGTCTTATGAAGAGAGATTGAACAGTTTAAGCCTTTACTCTCTAGAGTTTAGAAGAATGAGAGGAGATCTAATTGAGGTATATAAGATGTTTAAGGGGATTTACAAAGTCGACGTAGAGAGGATGTTTCCTCTTGTGGGGCAGTCTAGAATGAGCGGTCATAGTTTAGGATAAGGGGTAGCAGATTTAAAACAGAGGTGAGGAGAAGTTACTTCTCTCAAAGGGTCGTGAGTCGGTAGAATTCACTACCCCAGAGTGCGGTGGATGCCGGAACATTGAGTAAATTTAAGGAGGAGATAGACAGATCTTTAGTTAGTAATGGGTTGAAGGGTTATGGAGAATGGGCAGGAAAGTGGAGTTGAGACCAAGATGAGATCAGCCATGATCGTATTGAATGGCGGAGCAGACTCGAGGGGCTGAATTGCCTACTCCTGCTCCTAGTTCTTATGACCTTAAATAGGTGACCCCTAATTTTTAAATAGTGACCTCAAGTTCTATATTGTCCAACAAGGGGAAATATCCTTTCCACATCCAACCTGTCAAGACCCCACCAGGATCCTAGTTGTCTCAATCAAGTCGCCTCTTACTCTTCTAAATTCCAGTGGATACAAGCCTAGCCTGTCCAGTCTTTCCTCGTAATATAGCCCGCCCATTCCAGATATTAGTCCAGTAAACCTTCTCTGTACTGCCTCCTATGCATTTACGTCCTTCATTAAATAAGGAGACCAGTACTGTACACAGTACTCCAGATGTGGTCTCACCAATGCCCTGTATAGCTGAAGCATAACCTACTTTTGTATTCAATTCCCCTCACGATAAACGATAACATTCTATTAGCTTTCCTAATTGTGTGCTGTACCTGCATACTAACCTTTTGTGATTCATGCACTAGGACACCCAGATCCCTCTGCATCTCAGAGCTCTGCAATCTCTCACTATTTAGATAATATGCTTTTTTATTCTAAAAGCAAAATACTGCAGATGCTGGAAATCTGAAACAAAAACAAGAAATGCTGGAATCACTCAGCAGGTCTGGCAGCATCTGTAGAAAGAGAAGCAGAGTTAACGTTTCGGGCCAGTGACCCTTCTTCGGAAACCAAAGAAGTTCGGAGTTCCGAAGAAGGGTCACTGACCCGAAACGTTAACTCTGCTTCTCTTTCCACAGATGCTGCCAGACCTGCTGAGTGATTCCTGCATTTCTTGTTTTTGCTTTTTTATTCTTCCTGCCAAAATGGACAACTTCGCATTTTCCCACATTATACTCCATTTGCCAGGTCTTTGCCCACTCACTTAACCTATCTAAATCCCTTTGTATCCCCCTTATGTCCTCTTCACAAGTTACTTTCCTACCTATCTTTGTGTCATCAGCAAATTTAGCAACCATACCTTCGATCTCTTCATCGAAGTCATTTATATAAACTGTAAAAAGTTAAGGCCCCAGCACAGATCCCTGTGGCACACCACTGGTTACATCTTGCCAACCAGAAAATGACCCATTTATGCCTACTCTGTTTCCTGTTAGCTAGCCAATCTTCTATCCATGCCAACATGTTATCCCCTACGCCATGACCTTTTATTTTCTGCAATAACCTTTGATGTGGCACGTTATCAAATGCCTTCTGGAAATCTTAAGTATAATACATCCACCGGTTCCCCTTTATCCACAGCACATGTAACTCCCTCAAAGAACTCCAATAAATTGGTTAAACATGACTTTCCTTTCACAAAACCATGTTTATTCTGCCTGATTACCATGAATTTTTCTAAATGCCCGGCTGTAACATCTTTAATAATAGCTGTGAACATTTTCCCTGAGACCGATGTTAAGCTAACTGGCCTGTAGTTTCCTGCTTTCTGTCTCCCTCCCTTTTTGAATAAAGGAGTTACATTTGCTATTTTTCAATCTAACGGAACCTTCCCTGAATCTAGGGAATTTTGGAAAATTAAAACTAACGCATCAACTATCTCACTAGCCACTTCTTTTAAGAGCCTAGGATGAAGTCAATCAGGACCCGGAGACTTGTCAGCCCACAGCTCCAACCATTTGTTCAGTACCACTTCCCTGGTGATTGTAATTTTCTTGAGTTCCTCCCTCCTTTCCATTTCCTGACTTACAGCTAATTCTGGGATGTTACTTGTATCCTCAATAGTGAAGACCGATGTGAAGTATCTGTTCAATTCATCCGCCATCTCCTTATTATCCATTATTAATTCCCCAGACTCACTTTCTATAGGACTAACGCTCACTTTGTTATCTCTCAATTCCTTTCACAGTAAAACTGTCCCAGTTAATATTGGGGTAGTTAAAATCCTCTACTATCCCTGCCCTATTGTTCTTGCACTTCTCAGAGATTTGCCGACGTATCTGCTCTTCTATCTCCCTCAGACTGTTTGGGGGTTGATAGTACATAGAAAATAGGAGCAGGAGTAGGCCATTCGGCCCTTCGAGCCTTCTCCGCCATTCATTATGATCATGGCTGATCATCGAACTCAGTAACCTGTTCCCGCTTTCGCCCCGTACCCTTTGATCCCTTTAGATCCAAGAGCGAAATCTAACTCCTTCTTGAAAACATACAATGTTTTGGCCTCAACTGCTTTCTGTGGTAGCAAATTCCACAGGCTCACCCTCTCTGGGTGAAGAAATTTCTCCTCATCTCAGTCCTGAAAGGTTTACCCCGTATCCTTAGACTATGAGCCCTGGTTCTGGACTCCCCCATCATCGGGAACATCCTTCCTGCATCTACCCTGTCAAGTCCTGTTAGAATTTTATAGGTTTCTATGAGATCCCCCCTCACTCTTCTGAACTCCAGCGAATATAATCCTAACCGGCTCAATCTCATACGTCAGTCCCGCCATCCCAAGAATCAGTCTGGTGAACCTTCGCTGCACTCCCTCTATGGCAAGAACATCTTTCCTCAGATAAGGAGACCAAAACTGCACACAATATTCCAGGTGTGGTCTCACCAAGGCCCTGTATAATTGCAGCAAGACATCCCTGCTCCTGTACTCGAATCCTCTCACTATGAAGGCCAACATACCATTTGCCATTTTTACTGCCTGTTGCACCTGCATGCTTACCTTCAGCGACTGGTGTACGAGAACACCCAGGTCTCGTTGCATATTCCCCTCTCTCAGTTTATAGCCATTCAGATAATTTGCCTTCCTGTTTTTGCTACCAAAGTGGATAACCTCACATTTATCCACATTATACTGCATCTGCCATGCATTAGCCCACTCACTCAACTTGTCCAAATCACCCTGAAGCCTCTCTGCATCCTCCTCACAACTCACCCTCCCACCTAGTTTTGTGTCATCTGCAAATTTGGAGATATTACATTTAGTTCCCTCATCTGAATCATTAATATATATTGTGATTAGCTGGGGTCCTAGCACCGATCCCTGCGGTACCCGACTAGTCACTACCTGCCATTTGGAAAAGGACCCATTTATCCCTACTTTTTGTTTCCTGTCTGCCAACCAATTTTCTATCCATTGCAATACACTACCCCCAATCCCATGAGCTTCAATTTTACATGCTAATCTGTTATGTGGGACTTTGTCGAAAGCCTTCTGAAAGCCCAAATAAACCACATCCACTGGCTCCCCCTCATCAACTCTACTAGTTACATCCTCGAAGAATTCTAGTAGATTTGTCAAGCATGATTACCTTTCGTAAATCCATGCTGACTGTCCGATTCTACCTCTGTTTTCTAAGTGCTCTGCTATAATTTTTTGATAATGGACTCTAGAATTTTTCCCACTATCGACGTCAGGCTGACTGGTCTATAATTCCCTGCTTTCTCTCTACCTCCCTTTTTAAGTAGTGGGGTTACATTATTCTTTGGCCTCCTTATCTCGCGAGACAATGGGTAAGCGCCTGGCGGTGGTCAGTGGTGTGTGGAGCAGCGCCTGGAGTGGCTATAAAGACGAATTTTAGAGTGACAGGCTCTTCCACAGGTGCTGCAGAAAAATTTGATTGTTGGGGCTGTTACACAGTTGGCTCTTCCCTTGCGCCTCTGTCTTTTTTCCTGCCAACTGCTAGGTCTCTTTGACTCGCCACACTTTAGCACCGCCTTTATGGCTGTCTGTCAGTGGGGTTACATTAGCTACCCTCCAATCTGTAGGAACTGTTCCAGAGTCTCTAGAATCTTGGAAGATGACCACCAATGCATCCACTATTTCTAGGGCCACTTCCTTAAGTACTCTGGGATGCAGACCATCAGGCCCTGGGGATTTATCGGCCTTCAATCCCATCAATTTCCCCAACACCATTTCTCTACTAATACTGACTTCCTTCAGTTCCTCCCTCTCACTAAGCCCTGTGTTCCCCAACATTTCTGATATGATATTTGTGTCCTCCTTTGTGAAGACAGGGCCAAAGTATGCATTTAGTTGGTCAGCCATTTCTTTGTTCCCCTTAATAAATTCCCCTGTTTCTGACTGTTAAGGTCCTACATTTGTCTTCAACAATCTTTTTCTCTTCACATACCTATAGAAACTTTTACAGTCTGTTTTTATGTTCCCCGCTAGCTTGCTCTCGTACTCTATTTTCCCCTTCGTTATCAATCCCTTGGTCCTCCTTTGCTGAATTCTAAACTGCTCCCAATCCTCAGGTCTGTTGTTTTTCCTGGCAAATTTATATGCCTCTTCCTTGGATCTAATGCTATCTGTAGTTTCCCTTGTCAGCCATGGCTTGGCTACCTTTCCCGTTTTACTTTTGCGGCAGACAGGGATAAATAATTGTTGCAGTTCATCCATGCGCTCTTTAAATGTTTGCCATTGCCTATCCACCGTCATCCCTTTAAGTAACGTTTCCCAATCCGTCATGGCCAACTCGCGCCTCATACCTTCGTAGTTTCCTTTACTAAGATTCAGGACCCTTGTCTCAGAATCAACTACATCACTCTCCATCTTGATGAAGAATTCTATCATATTATGGTCGCTCATCCCCAAGGGGTCTCGCACCACTTGATTGTCAATTATTCCTCTCTCATTACACCATACCCGGTCTAGGATGGCCTGTTCTCTAGTTGGTTCCTCAACGTATTGGTCCAGAAAACTCCATGAATTCCTCCTCTACGGTATTGTGACTAATTTGATTTGCCCAATCTATATGCAGATTAAATTCACCCATAATTACAGATGTTCCTTTATCGCTTGCATCTCTAATTTCCTGTTTAATGCCATTCCCAACATCACCACTACAGTTTGGGGGTCTATATACAACCCCCACTAATGATTTTTGCCCTTTAGTCTTTCTCAGCTCTACCCATACAGATTCCACATCGTCAGAGCTAATATCCTTCCTCACTATTGCGTTAATTTTCTCTTTAACTAGCAATGCAACTCCACCGCCTTTTGCTTTTTGTCTGTCCTTCCTAAATGCTGAATATTCCTGGATGGTCATTTCCCATCCCTGGTCACCTTGCAGCCATGTCTCCGTAATCCCGACTATATCATACCCATTTACATCTATTTGTGCGATTAATTCGCCCACTTTATTGCGAATGCTCCGTGCGTTAAGGCACAAAGCCTAAAGGCTTGTCTTTTTAACATTACTTGTCCCCTTCCCACTATTTTTCACTGTGGCCCTGTTTGATTCTGGCCCTTGATTTCTCTGCCTATCACTTTTCTTATTCCCCTGACTGTCTTTTGTTCTTGTCTTTGATTCCCCTCCTCCTCTGACTCCTTGCAAAGGTTCCCATCCTCCTGCCATTTTAGTTTAAACCCTCCCCAACCACTCGAGCAAATACTCCCCCTAGGACATCAGTCCGGTCCCATCAGTGTGATTGCCCCTTTTTTGTTCCTTAGCTCAATCCATATGGCATCATTTGATGAACCTTCCAACACATCATCCCTCCTCACAGCTGTAATAGTTTCTTTGACCAAAATTGCCACTCTCCCTCCTTTCTTATCCCCCTCCCTGTCGCATCTGAAAAATCTGTAACCAAGAATGTTGAGCTGCCATTACTGTCCCTACTTAAGCCATGTTTCTGTACTAGCTATGATATCATACTGCCACGTGTCTATCTGTGTCCTCAGCTCATCTGCTTTATTTGCTATACTCTTTGCATTGAAATAGATACCCTTGAGCACTGCCAAATTCTTTCTTTTTAAAATTTTCTAACCTTTGTTTCCTCTGTCTTCCAGACTTATCCATTAATTTTCTGCCTTCCATTTTCATTTCTGATTTTGTCCCAGCTGAGTCTACCCTCAGGTCCCCATCTCCCTCTCAAACTAGTTTAAACCCTCCCCAACAGCACTTGCAGAACGTCCCGTAAGGAACTCAGTCCCGGCTCTGTTCAGGTGCAAGCTGTCCGGCCTGTACAGATCCCATCTCCCTCAGAGCTGGTCCCAATGTCCCAGGAATCTAAAGCCCTCCCTCCTGCGCCATCTTTCCAGCCATACATTCATCTGTCTTATCCTTCTATTTCTATACTCACTTGCGGGTGGCACTGGGAGTAATCCGGTGGTGACAACTTTTGAGGTCCCGGTTGCTAATTTCTTACCTAGCTCCCTAAATTCTGACTGCAGCACCACATCCCTCTCTCTACCTATGTCATTGATTCTGAAGTGGACCATGACTGCTGGCTGTTCACCCTCCCCCTTCAGGATGCTCTGCTGCTCTTGACCCTGTCACCAGGGAGGCACCACACCATAAATAAAAGCAAAATACTGCAGATGCTGGAAATCTGAAATAAAAACAAAAATTGCTGGAAATACTCAGCAGGTCTGGCAGCATCTGGAGAGAGAAGCAGAGTTAACGTTTCAGGTCAGTGACTTTTCATCAGAACAAGGCAACATACCTTCCTGGATTCATGTCTGTGGCCACAGGAACACCTGTCTGTCTGTTCCCCTGACTATTGAATCACCTATCACTATGGCTCTTCCAGTCTTCCCTGTACTCCCCACTGTAGCTGGACCACCCGTGGTGCCATGGACATGGCTCTGTCTGCACTCCCCAGGTGAAGCATCACTTACCTCAGTATTCAGAACTGAATACCTGTTGGAGAGTGAGATGTTCTCAGGGGTCTCCTGCACTGCCTGCCTGTTTCTTTTTGATTGCCTGGTGGTCACCCATTCCCTCTCTCCCTGCATACTCTTAATCTGTGGAATGACCACATCTATAAATGCAATCCACTGTAGCTCTCATCCTCATGAATGCACCGCAGTGTCGCCAGCTGCCGCTCAAGTTCCAAAACCCGGAACTCAAGCTGCTGCAATTGACGACACTTCCTACACAAATCGTTCCTCAGCATACGGGAAGCATTCTGGAGCTCCCACATAACACAGGATGTGCATTCGACCATGCCTCGAGTTTATTTACTGCACTAAAAATTGGTAGTTAAATAAACACAATAAAAAGCTTGTAAATAGAATGAACAAACGGGTAACCACCTACCGACTACTGTCATTTTAGCTTCTCTTTAGTAGATAGACTTAAAGGTTAGAAAAAAAAATAAAACTCAGCAGAAAAAAAAGTAAGAAAATACCCACCAGACAGTTACTGACTGGCTGTGCCTCGCTGCTCTCTCCCCTCTCGCGCTGTTTGTAGCTCTGCAATCTCACCCAGCCAATCACCTACCTGCTTCCCTGTATTGTTGCACCTCGATTTTTCTTTCCGATCGTGTACTCTGCTGTTGGAGGTGTGCTCCGCTGCTGTCAATGACAACGGGAATCGGGGAAAAACTCTCCGCTGGCTGGAGTCATACCTAGAACAAAGGAAGATGGTTGTAGTTGTTGGAGGTCAGTCATCAGTCTCAGGACATCGCTGTAGGAGTTCCTCAGGGTCGTGTTCTAGGTTCAAAAGTTTACAGCTGCTTCATCAATTACCTCCCACCGCCCCCTTCCCAAACATAAGGTCAGAAGTGGGGATGTTCGCTGATGGTTACACAGTGTTCAGTACCATTCTTGATCTCAGATACTGAAGCATTCCATGCCCACATGCGGCGAGACCTGGACAATATCCAGACTTGGGCTGATAAGTGGCAAGTAACATTCGCAGCTCACAAGTGCCAGGCAATGACCGTCTCCAACAAGGGAGAATCTAACCATCTCCCCTTGATGTACAGTGGCCTTACTATCATTGAAAGCCCCACCAGCGACATCCTGAGGGTTATCATTGACCAGAACTTAACTGGGCAAGCCACGTAATCACTGTGACTACAAGCGCCGGTCAGAGGTTGGGAATTCCTGACTCCACAAAGCCTGTCCACAGGTAAGGAGTGTGAAGGACTACTGTCTGCTTGCCTGGATGGGTCCAGCTCCAACAACACTCAAACTCCAGACCACCCAGGACAAAGCAGCCCGCTTGATCTGCACTCCCTCCATCACTGACGCACAGTGGCAGCAGTGTGTACCACCTACAAGATGCACTGCAGCAATGCACCAAGCCTCCCTCGACACCATCTTCCAAACCCTGACCTCTACCACCTAGAAAGACAAGGGCAGTAGATGCATGGGAACACCACCACCTGCAAGTTCCCCTCCAAGTCACACACCATCCTGACTTGGAATTATATCGCTGTTCCTTCACTGTCACTGGTTCAAAATCCTGGAACTCCCTTCCGAACAGCACTGTGGGTCTACCTACCCCAAATGGACTGCAGCGGTTCAAGAAGGCAGCTCACCATCACCACCTCAAGTGCAGTTAGGGATGGGCAATAAATGCTGGCCAAGTCAGCAACGCTCCCAACCAAGATCAAATATTTAAAAAAAGGGAGCTAGTACTGGGATTCTTGGTCCAAGGGCAGGGATTGTAGGGATCCCTGGTTCTTGGTAAGTGGGTGCAGACTGATTGGAGGTGCTGGATTGTCTTGCTTGTCTTGGATTGGAAGGATTGGGTTGTTTATGGAACCATGAAACCAAGACCGGCTGGCAGCAGGAGCAGGGCTGTTTGACTGATCTTGCCAGTCCAGCTGTATGCATTAATCCAGCTCTGTGTGGTTTCTGAGAGTGTGCGAGTGTGAGACGAGGGCTTCCTGTAAAAGATGCTGCTCTAACCTGCCTGGATCTTTGTGTTGCTGCTCTGTAGGGTCGGTTACAGCGCAGGGCGACCCCACATCCTAGTGAGCTGAAGGTGATGAAACAGGCGATTGAAGAACGCAGGGGAGAGGCACTCACCATGAAAGCTGAGGACCAGCCCTCCTCGCCCGACTCACCAGAGCCACGGGTCAGTACAATCGGGTGTGGTGTGTCTGTGGGGTAACAGACTGTCTGTCTGTGCATCAAGACTTCATGAGATTTGCTGTTAAGAAATTGTGTACTTGATTTCCTTTCTCTGCAGGAAAAGAGGTTGAGCGCATTATCAACCCAGAGTCAGGAGTCCCACATGTCCAATGGGGGGATCTCCATGGGGCAGGAAGAACCTGAGTTGGTAATGGACACACTGGCAGAGAAGGAGATCCCATTGGAGCAGAGCAGTGACATAGTGGAAAGGAATGAGGAGCAAGAGGAAGAGGAGGATGAAGATGGATACTTTGAGGTGAAGATCTCAGCGCAATGCTCAGTCGTCAACATACTAATCGTGATATTACTTCTATAACTTCAATACTGAGGGAGTGCTGCACTGTCGGAGGGTCAGTACTGAAGGAGTGCTGCACTGTCGGAGGGTCAGTACTGAGGGAGTGCTGCACTGTCAGAGGGTCAGTACTGAGGGAGTGCCGCACTGTCAGAGGGTCAGTACTGAGGGAGTGCTGCACTGTCGGAGGGTCAGTACTGAGGGAGCGCTGCACTGTCAGAGGGTCAGTACTGAGGGAGTGCTGCACTGTCGGAGGGTCAGTACTGGGTGAGTGCTGCACTGTCGGAGGGTCAGTACTGAGGGAGTGCTGCACTGTCGGAGGGTCAGTACTGGGGGAGTGCTGCACTGTCGGAGGGTCAGTACTGAGGGAGTGCTGCACTGTCGGAGAGTCAGTACTGAGGGAGTGCTGCACTGTCGGAGGGTCAGTACTGAGGGAGTGCTGCACTGTCGGAGAGTCAGTACTGAGGGAGCGCTGCACTGTCGGAGGGTCAGTACTGGGGGAGTGCTGCACTGTCGTCGGGTCAGTACTGGGGGAGTGCTGCACTGTCGGAGGGTCAGTACTGAGGGAGCGCTGCACTGTCGGAGGGTCAGTACTGAGGGAGTGCTGCACTGTCGGAGAGTCAGTACTGAGGGAGTGCTGCACTGTCGGAGGGTCAGTACTGGGGGAGTGCTGCACTGTCGGAGGGTCAGTACTGAGGGAGTGCTGCACTGTCGGAGGGTCAGTACTGGGGGAGTGCTGCACTATCGGAGGGTCAGTACTGAGGGAGTGCTGCACTGTCAGAGGGTCAGTACTGAGGGAGTGCTGCACTGTCGGAGGGTCAGTACTGAGGGAGTGCTGCACTGTCGTCGGGTCAGTACTGAGGGAGTGCTGCACTGTCGTCGAAGTACTGAGGGAGCCCCGCACTGTCAAAGCGGGTCAGTACTGAGGGAGCGCTGCACTGTTGGAGGGGCAGTACTGAGGAAGCACTGCACGATTGGAGGGACAGTACTGAGGGAGCACTGCACTGTTGGAGGGGCAGTGTTTCCTATTAGACAATCACGTTTTGGACCATTAACCTTTAAAAAGAGAATGTCGAATTACAGGTTATTGCTGAAAGAATCACGCCCCAAGATTTCATGTTTTAAACAAAAACTTTACTGTACGAGAGTTAAACAAAGCAGAGCACTACTAATTTAATACAAGAAGTTTGAAAATATTTATTTTTTTCAACTTAAATTCTTGACAAAACATGAAGATGAACCGAACAGCCTCATTTGACTGTTACTTCCACCCCAAGAATTTTCCCTATGAGTTACAAGATCTTGGCGGTTTCGTCACTTCTGGACGAATCAAATGTGTAGCATAGCTCTTAGGAATTCACTTTGATTTCTGGCCTTCCCAGCTTGAGCACGGGCCTGTCTCAAATAGAAACCCCATTGGTTCCCGATGGTGCCTCTGCTCCTTAGTCCAACTGCTTTCAAAACCAACAGCTTTCCAAAAGCCAACTAACTGTCGCAGCAAACACCCCCCCAAAAAAAAAAGCTGACCCTAAAAGGCATCTCCCTGGCAACATCTAAGTCCAGAGCAAGAGGCACATATGAGATGTCCCAGATAGCAATTTGAACTATTTCTAACTCAAAATCTTCTGTTTGATTCCTGATACGCACATGAATAATTAATACAACTAACAATGAGAGCAAACTTCTAGATTTACTGGTTCCAACTGCCCACCTGTGGTTTTTTGGCTGTCACACCTCTAACTCTTTCTCTGTAAGCATTCATGGAGACATTTTTGAACTTTAAATCTTGTTTAGTCTGCAACTGTTTGAAATTCTTACAGCTACACATTTAATTCCCCAAAACTAAAAGTGACATCTAAAGTATTAATACAAACCATGAACCAGGTGATTGTAACAGACTAGACTGAATTACTGGCTACCTTTTCAGGTGGATGTAGATGATCCCACTATCTGAAGAAGAGCAGTGGAGTTTTCTGCTGTGCCCCTTTATCCCTCAGTGAAGATCACAGAAGCAAATGATCTGGTCAATGTCACACTGCTGTTGCTGACATCTTGCTATGTGCAAATTGGCTGCTGCATTTCCAACAGTGACTATATTTTCAAAAAGTTCTCCTTGACTGAAAATCACTTTGGGATGTTTTGGGTTTGTGGAACGTGCTATAAAATGCAAGTTTTCCTGTTTTTTTGACACCACTTCTGCCCATGCCTGTAACCGGTGTTATGTATAATTCACAGCCCATGGTGCGGTTCACAGAAGACACTGTTATACGGGGTGAGGAAGAAGGAGCTGGCGAGGGCGATTTCATCCCCGAGAAGCAGCGACTGATCCGGAAGGACACGCCTCACTATAAGAAGCAGTTTAAGATTAACAAGCTGCCCAAGCCTGAGGCGGTGCTGGCCATGCTCCAGGGGCTGCCCAGTACTGAGCTGCAGGAGGAAGGTGACCAGGCCACTGAGTCCAGTCACTGCCAGGACGGAGACATTGGCCAGCTGGAGGATGATCAGGAGGTTAGAGACGAAAGGCTCTCCCAGCCTCCGTTAAGGTAGGATGCAAGCACCATCCTGGAGCCCTGACACTGGGAGGGAGTGGGGCTGGCCCAGCATTATACAGTCCTTGCTGAGTACTGACAGCATCAGAGTGGGAGTGACTTGCATTAACCTTCTCACTGCGTGATGCGTAGTTGCAGTTAACAGTTCACCTTCGGAGGTGTCTCAGTCGCAGCCTGGCTGACTGGAGAATACCGCTGACCAATTGGAACGAACATAGTGTGAAATGCACAGATTGTCCAGTGTTCATAGGTGGCCAGTGAAAGGGTTAATGCTGCGTTCAGTCCTGGGTGGTACTTGTCCATGTGTAGCATGCCTCTTGCAAGTCGGTTAGTGTTTTGATGTTCTGGAATGTGTGGCAGATTTAGTACTGCATATCGGATTGGTTCTTTGAATTCAGGGTGGCCCACAAGAGACCTGTTGTATGTGAGAATGGTCATATCACTGAGCAATACACCAGGGACTCCCGTCCATCAGCACCTGACTGTGTCAGCCTGATACCCAGAGCAGATGGAACAGGGATCAATCTGTGGTCAATGATTACACCATGCAGCCAATCCCCCAAAACAGGCTAGAGCAAAACTGCTACTGCGCCGTATATCCCTGTTCCTGTGTGGAGCCAAGATACGGGTGACTGTGCACTGTGCCTGTGTGGAGTCCATGTTGATGCCCTGCTGTGCCCATGGCCCCTGTGCCTGTGTGGAGTCCAAGATACCGGTTACTGTGCTTTGTACTCGTGTGGAGCCCGTGATTCCCAAAGCCCATACGGACCCCGTGGCCCACTGATCTCACTCTGTGCTGGTGCCCGTGTGCCTGTCAGAATCTCTGCTTGCAGTTAGGTGCCTGGTGCACGCTCTGGTGTAGTGCTAAATGATGTGCTGTAGATTCTTGAGCGAGGTTAGTTTTCCCAGATCAGTGGCCAGAGACTGGTATTAGCTGCTATCTCCCGCATGTGTTGTGTATTGTTACTGCTGAGTCTCCACTATTGATTGCATGATTAGCAGGTCAGTCAGTAGTCAATAACAACCTGATTCCTTTCAAACCAGGGAGTTACAGAGCTCTGTTCCTCACTTGTATCTTTCTATGCTGTTCTCCACTACAGTGCTGCCGCCTTTTACTCTTGTTTATGCAGACCTCTCTCGCTCACCCATACACCCTTCCGTATGAGTATTTCTGCGTACTTGTCTCTGTCTCTCCCCTGCATCTCCTCTGCAAAGTTCTTCCCTGCCATACTGGAACCCTGTTTGGCGAGCATCTCTGTCTGTCAGTTTGACTCACTCACATATTGTGTGTGCAACGCTCTCCTTTATATCTGTATCTGCTGTGCTGTCCGCCTTGTCCGTCTCGCTCCGCCTTGTCCGTCTCGCTCCGCCTATCCGTCTCGCTCTCTCTCCTTGCCTGTACGCCTCTCTCTCACTGTCCCCCTGTCCGCCCTCTCGCTCCCTGCCTGTCTCCCTCTCTCCGCCTGTCTCCCTCTCCCTCTCTCCGCCTGTCTCCCTCTCTCTCTCTCCGCCTGTCTCCCTCTCTCTCTCTCCGCCTCTCTCTCTCCCCGCCTGTCTCTCTCCCCGCCTGTCTCTCTCCCCGCCTGTCTCTCTCTCCGCTTGTCTCTCTCTCCGCCTGTCTCTCTCTCCGCCTGTCTCTCTCTCCGCCTCTCTCTCTCCGCCTCTCTCTCTCTTCGCCTCCTCTCTCTCCGCCTCTCTCTCTCTCCGCCTCTCTCTCTCTCCGCTCTCTCTCTCTCCGCCTCCTCTCTCTCCGCCTCTCTCCGCCTCTCTCTCTCTCCGCCTCTCTCTCTCTCCGCCTCTCTCTCTCTCCGCTCTCTCTCTCTCCGCCTCTCTCTCTCTCCGCCTCTCTCTCTCTCCGCCTCTCTCTCTCTCCGCCTCTCTCTCTCTCTCTCTCCGCCTCTCTCTCTCGCTCTCTCTCCGCCTCTCTCTCTCTCTCCGCCTCTCTCTCTCTCTCCGCTCTCTCTCTCTCTCTCTCCTCCGCCTCTCTCTCTCTCTCCGCCTCTCTCTCTCTCTCCGCCTCTCTCTCTCTCTCCGCCTCTCTCTCCCTCTCTCTCTCTCTCTCCGTCTCTCTCTCTCTCCGCCTCTCTCTCTCTCTCCGCCTCTCTCTCTCTCTCCGCCTCTCTCTCTCTCTCCCCGCCTCTCTCTCTCTCTCCGCCTCTCTCTCTCTCTCCGCCTCTCTCTCTCTCTCCGCCTCTCTCTCTCTCTCCGCCTCTCTCTCTCTCCGCCTCTCTCTCTCTCCGCCTCTCTCTCTCTCCGCCTCTCTCTCTCTCCGCCTCTCTCTCTCTCCGCCTCTCTCTCTCTCCGCCTCTCTCTCTCTCCGCCTCTCTCTCTCTCTCTCTCTCTCTCTCTGTCTCTGTCTCTGTCTCTGTCTCTGTCTCTCTCTGTCTCTCTCTGTCTCTCTCTGTCTCTCTCTGTCTCTCTCTGTCTCTCTCTGTCTCTCTCTGTCTCTGTCTCTGTCTCTGTCTCTGTCTCTGTCTCTCTCTGTCTCTGTCTCTCTCTCTGTCTCTCTCTCTGTCTCTCTCTGTCTCTCTCTGTCTCTGTCTCTCTCTCTCTCCCCGCCTGTCTCTCTCTCTCTCTCTCTCTCCGCCTGTCTCTCTCTCTCTCTCTCCGCCTGTCTCTCTCTCTCTCTCTCCGCCTGTCTCTCTGTCTCTCTCTCTCTCTCTCTGCTCTTTCTCTCTCTCTCTGTCTCTCTCTCTCTCTCTCTCCCCGCCTGTCTGTGTCTCTCTCTCTCTCTCTGCCGTCTCTCTCTCTCTCTCCGCCTGTCTCTCTCTCTCTCTCCGCCTGTGTCTCTCTCTCTCTCTCTCCGCCTGTCTCTCTCTCTCTCTCTCCGCCTGTCTCTCTCTCTCTCTCTCCGCCTGTCTCTCTCTCTCTCTCTCCGCCTGTCTCTCTCTCTCTCTCCGCCTGTCCTGTTCTCTCTCTCTCTCTCTCGCCGCCTGTCTCTCTCTCTCCGCCTGTCTGTCTGTCTCTCTCTCTCGCCGCCTGTCTCTCTCTCTCTCTCTCTCCGCCTGTCTGTCTCTCTCTCTCTGCGCGTGTCTCTCTCTCTCTCTCCGCCTGTCTCTCTCTCTCTCTCTCTCCCCGCGTGTCTCTCTCTCTCTCTCTTCGCCTCTCTCTCTCTCCGCCTGTCTCTCTCTCTCTCTCCGCCTGTCTCTCTCTCTCTCTCTCCCCGCCTGTCTCTCTCTCTCTCTCTCCCCGCCTGTCTCTCTCTCTCTCTCTCTCTCTCCCGCCTGTCTCTCTCTCTCTCTCTCACTCTCTCTCCGTGTGTCTCTCTCTCTCTCCGCCTGTCTCTCTCTCTCTCTCTTCGCCTCTCTCTCTCTCTCCCTCCGCCAGTCTCTCTCTCTCTCCCTCCGCCAGTCTCTCTCTCTCTCCCTCCGCCAGTCTCTCTCTCTCTCCCTCCGCCAGTCTCTCTCTCTCTCCTCCGCCAGTCTCTCTCTCTCTCCCTCCGCCAGTCTCTCTCTCTCTCCCTCCGCCAGTCTCTCTCTCTCTCTCTCCGCCAGTCTCTCTGTCTCTCTGTCTCTGTCTCTCTCTCTCTCTGTCTCTCTGTCTCTCTCTCTCTCTCTCTCTCTGCCTGTCTCTCTCTCTCTCTCTGCCTGTCTCTCTCTCTCTCTGCCTGTCTCTCTCTCTCTCTGCCTGTCTCTCTCTCTCTCCGCCTGTCTCTCTCTCTCTCTCCGCCTGTCTCTCTCTCTCTCTCTCCGCCTGTCTCTCTCTCTCCGCCTGTCTCTCTCTCTCCGCCTGTCTGTCTGTCTCTCTCTCTCTCTCTCTCTCGCCGCCTGTCTCTCTCTCTCCGCCTGTCTGTCTGTCTCTCTCGCGCCTGTCTCTCTCTCTCTCCGCCTGTCTGTCTCTCTCTCTCTCCGCCTGTCTGTCTCTCTCTCTCTGCGCGTGTCTCTCTCTCTCTCTCCGCCTGTCTCTCTCTCACTCTCTCTCTCTCCGCGTGTCTCTCTCTCTCTCTCTTCGCCTCTCTCTCTCTCTCTCTCTCCGCCTGTCTCTCTCTCTCTCTCTCTCCGCCTGTCTCTCTCTCTCTCTCTCTCTCCCCGCCTGTGTCTCTCTCTCTCTCTCCCCGCCTGTCTCTCTCTCTCCGCCTGTCTCTCTCTCTCTCTCCGCCTGTCTCTCTCTCTCTCTCTCTCCGCGTGTCTGTCTCTCTCTCTCCGCCTGTCTCTCTCTCTCTCTCTCTCTCTTCGCCTCTCTCTCTCTCCCTCCGCCAGTCTCTCTCTCTCCCTCCGCCAGTCTCTCTCTCTCTCCCTCCGCCAGTCTCTCTCTCTCTCCTCCTCCGTCAGTCTCTCTCTCTCTCCCTTCGCCAGTCTCTCTCTCTCTCCCTCCGCCAGTCTCTCTCTCTCTCCCTCCGCCAGTCTCTCTCTCTCTCCCTCCGCCAGTCTCTCTCTCTCTCCTCCGCCAGTCTCTCTCTCTCTCCCTCCGCCAGTCTCTCTCTCTCTCCCTCCGCCAGTCTCTCTCTCTCTCCCTCCGCCAGTCTCACTCTCTCTCCCTCCGCCAGTCTCACTCTCTCTCCCTCCGCCAGTCTCTCTCTCTCTCCCTCCGCCAGTCTCTCTCTCTCTCCCTCCGCCAGTCTCTCTCTCTCTCCCTCCGCCAGTCTCTCTCTCTCTCCCTCCGCCAGTCTCTCTCTCTCTCCCTCCGCCAGTCTCTCTCTCTCTCCCTCCGCCAGTCTCTCTCTCTCTCCCTCCGCCAGTCTCTCTCTCTCTCCCTCCGCCAGTCTCTCTCTCTCTCTCTCCCTCCGCCAGTCTCTCTCTCTCTCCCACCGCCAGTCTCTCTCTCTCCCACCGCCAGTCTCTCTCTCTCCCACCGCCAGTCTCTCTCTCTCTCCCACTGCCAGTCTCTCTCTCTCTCCCTCCGCCAGTCTCTCTCTCTCTCCCTCCGCCAGTCTCTCTCTCTCTCCCTCCGCCAGTCTCTCTCTCTCTCCCTCCGCCAGTCTCTCTCTCTCCCTCCGCCAGTCTCTCTCTCTCTCCCTCCGCCAGTCTCTCTCTCTCCCTCCGCCAGTCTCTCTCTCTCTCCCTCCGCCAGTCTCTCTCTCTCCCCCTCCGCCAGTCTCTCTCTCTCCCCCTCCGCCAGTCTCTCTCTCTCCCCCTCCGCCAGTCTCTCTCTCTCCCCCTCCGCCAGTCTCTCTCTCTCCCCCTCCGCCAGTCTCTCTCTCTCCCCCTCCGCCAGTCTCTCTCTCTCCCCCTCCGCCAGTCTCTCTCTCTCCCCCTCCGCCAGTCTCTCTCTCTCCCCCTCCGCCAGTCTCTCTCTCTCCCTCTCTCCGCCAGTCTCTCTCTCTCCCCCTCCGCCAGTCTCTCTCTCTCCCCCTCCGCCAGTCTCTCTCTCTCCCCCTCCGCCAGTCTCTCTCTCTCCCCCTCCGCCAGTCTCTCTCTCTCCCCCTCCGCCAGTCTCCCTCTCTCCCCCTCCGCCAGTCTCTCTCTCTCCCCCTCCGCCAGTCTCTCTCTCTCCCCCTCCGCCAGTCTCTCTCTCTCCCCCTCCGCCAGTCTCTCTCTCTCCCCCTCCGCCAGTCTCTCTCTCTCCCCCTCCGCCTGCCAGTCTCTCTCTCTCTCCCTCCGCCTGCCAGTCTCTCTCTCTCTCCCTCCGCCTGCCAGTCTCTCTCTCTCTCCCTCGCCTGCCTGTCTCTCTCTCTCTCCCTCCGCCTGCCTGTCTCTCTCTCTCTCCCTCCGCCTGCCTGTCTCTCTCTCTCTCCCTCCGGCAGTCTCTCTCTCTCTCTCCCTCCGCCAGTCTCTCTCTCTCTCTCCCTCCGCCAGTCTCTCTCTCTCTCTCCCTCCGCCAGTCTCTCTCTCTCTCTCTTCCTCCGCCAGTCTCTCTCTCTCTCTCCCTCCGCCAGTCTCTCTCTCTCTCTCCCTCCGCCAGTCTCTCTCACTCTCTCCCTCCGCCAGTCTCTCTCTCTCACTCTCTCCCTCCGCCAGTCTCTCTCTCTCACTCTCTCCCTCCGCCAGTCTCTGTCTCTCTCCCTCCGCCAGTCTCTGTCTCTCTCCCTCCGCCAGTCTCTCTCTCTCTCCCTCCGCCAGTCTCTCTCTCTCTCCCTCCGCCAGTCTCTCTCTCTCTCCCTCCGCCAGTCTCTCTCTCTCTCCCTCCGCCAGTCTCTCTCTCTCTCCCTCCGCCAGTCTCTCTCTCTCTCCCTCCGCCAGTCTCTCTCTCTCTCCTCCGCCAGTCTCTCTCTCTCCCCTCCGCCAGTCTCTGTCTCTCCCTCCGCCTGTCTCTCTCTCTCCCTCCGCCTGTCTCTCTCTCTCTCTCTCTCTCCGCCTGTCTGTCTCTCTGTCTCTCTCTCCGCCTGTCTCTCTCTCTCTCTCTCCGCCTGTCTCTCTCTCTCTCTCTCCGCCTGTCTCTCTCTCTCTCTCTCCGCCTGTCTCTCTCTCTCTCTCCGCCTGTCTCTCTCTCTCTCTCCGGCCTGTCTCTCTCTCTCTCTCTCCGCCTGTCTCTCTCTCTCTCTCCGCCTGTCTCTCTCTCTCTCTCCGCCTGTCTCTCTCTCTCTCTCCGCCTGTCTCTCTCTCTCTCTCTCCGCCTGTCTCTCTCTCTCTCTCTCTCCGCCTGTCTCTCTCTCTCTCTCTCTCCGCCTGTCTCTCTCTCTCTCTCTCTCCGCCTGTCTCTCTCTCTCTCTCCGCCTGTCTCTCTCTCTCTCTCCGCCTGTCTCTCTCTCTCTCTCTCTCTCTCGCCTGTCTCTCTCTCTCTCTCTCTCTCTCTCCGCCTGTCTCTCTCTCTCCGCCTGTCTCTCTCTCTCTCTCTCTCTCCGCCTGTCTCTCTCTCTCTCTCTCCGCCTGTCTCTCTCTCTCTCTCCGCCTCTCTCTCTCTCTCTCTCCGCCTGTCTCTCTCTCTCTCCGCCTGTCTCTCTCTCTCTCCGCCTGTCTCTCTCTCTCTCCGCCTGTCTCTCTCTCTCCGCCTGCCTCTCTCTCTCTCTCTCCGCCTGTCTCTCTCTCTCTCTCTCCGCCTGTCTCTCTCTCTCTCTCTCCGCCTGTCTCTCTCTCTCTCTCTCCGCCTGTCTCTCTCTCTCTCTCTCCGCCTGTCTCTCTCTCTCTCCGCCTGTCTCTCTCTCTCTCTCCGCCTGTCTCTCTCTCTCTCTCCGCCTGTCTCTCTCTCTCTCTCTCCGCCTGTCTCTCTCTCTCTCTCTCGCCTGTCTCTCTCTCTCTCTCCGCCTGTCTCTCTCTCTCTCTCCGCCTGTCTCTCTCTCTCTCCGCCTGTCTCTCTCTCTCTCCGCCTGTCTCTCTCTCTCTCCTCTCTCTCTCTCGCCTGTCTCTCTCTCTCTCTCTCTCTCTCTCTCGCCTGTCTCTCTCTCTCTCTCTCTCCGCCTGTCTCTCTCTCTCTCTCTCCGCCTGTCCTCTCTCTCTCTCTCCGCCTGTCTCTCTCTCTCTCTCTCTCCGCCTGTCTCTCTCTCTCTCTCTCCGCCTGTCTCTCTCTCTCTCCGCCTGTCTCTCTCTATCTCTCTCCGCCTGTCTCTCTCTCTCTCTCCGCCTGTCTCTCTCTCACTCTCCTCCA